>NW_015506044.1:701736-707824 GCF_001515645.1 Sinocyclocheilus grahami | reverse complement strand
CTCATCTTTTTAAGTGGGAGAACTTGCACAATTGGTGGCTGACTAAATACTTTTTTGCCCCACTGTATGTTAAATGCAAGTAAATTATGGCTTACCTTTTCTTTCCCTGTCTTTTCTAGAGAAATGTGTTCTTTCTGTCTCTTTATTTCTTCTTTGGCCTGTTCTATGTTCTCCAAAGCATTTTTCACATCTTCTCTCTCCTGCTCCACCATATCATTCTCTTTAATGGTCTCCTCCAGCCTCTTCTCCAGTTCTTCTCTTTGCCGCTGCATCATATTTCTCACGAGTTCTAGTTCGTCCCGTTCTCTCATAATCTTTTCTTCCCTGTATTCAATCTCTCTTCTCCTTCGTTGAGCTTCATTCTTCAATTGCCTCATCTCATCCCTGTCTCTCTTCATCATTTCCTTGTTGTGTTCTACCTCAGCCTTAAGACCTCGCATCATTTCCCGGATTTGTTCAATCTCCAAAATGAGCCTGTGCATCTCAGCATTCATCTCCTCTTGGTCTGTTGTCTCCATCTGACTTCCTGCCATTCGGCTTTCAATCTGGAATTTTGCTTTCCGCACCATTTCTCTTGTCCCCTCAATCTGCTGAATAAGGTTGATTATTGTGAGGTTCATCTGTCCTTTCTCGTCTTCTGAATCTCTCTCCTCCATCCTAAGTTCAAACTCCTCTCTCGCTCTTTGGATTTCAGCTTTAACTTGCTCCATTTCATATTTCTGCCTCTCCGTCTCCGCTCTTTTCTGTTCCATCTCGTCTTTTGCCCTTTGTATCTCCATCCTCAGTCGTTCCATCTCGTCCTTCTTCCTCATGGTCAATTTCATCCTTTGGTCAAGTTCTTTCTTCTTCCCTTCCATTTCTCTCTTCATCAGCTCCATCTCTCCAATCTCTCGTTTGGTTTTCTGCATCCTTTCCTCCAGCTCTTCTATTTGTCTTTGTATTTCCTGTTTGACAAGCTGCATTTTGTCCATCTCTGCTTTTGCTAGCTCCATTTTCCTTTCAACATCCTCTTTTTGTTTTAAGATCTCAGTCCTCATCAGTTTCATCTGATATCTCTCTCTCCTTGCTTCCATCATCTGAATTTCAATGTCTTCTTTCTGTTTTTGGAGGTCTGCTCTCATCTTTTCAAGATTAGTCATTTGCAGCCTTGCCTTTTCCATCTTTACGTCAATGTCCTTCTTCTGTTTTGTTAACTCCATCTTCATGTCTTCAATCTCACCCATCTCCTCCTTCATAGCTTCCATCTTCCTCATCATCTCCCCCTTCTCCCTGTTCATCTTCTTACGTTCTTCATGCTCTCCCTTTTCAGCCTCATCCCACAACCTCTCTATCTCTGCTCTCACCCTGTTAATCTCATCCTTGACCTCTTCATATGTGTCTTTCCCTCTCTGCGTTTTCACACGGATCTTCTCCAGATCTTCTCTATCGTGCTCCATGTCCTCTCTCATCTTCCTCAAAGTGTCCTCTCGTCGTTTTGTCTCCTCTAACCTTTTATTCACTTCCTCTCTTTGTTCCTGGATCTCAATCATAAGACGTTCAGCTTTCTCTCTATCTTTTTGCGCTAACTCTCTACTTCTGTCCATGGTCTCTGTGTCCAGAAATAGCTGAGTTTTGATCTTCTCAAGTTCTTCTCTTTGTCTCTGCACTTGAGCACTCTGTTCTACATCATATCTCATAATTTCATACCTTCGTTTTTCTAGATCTTTCTTCTCGTTCTGGACCTGAACTGTAATCTGTTTGAGCTCCTCTCTCTCCTTGTCCATCTCAGCTAAACGCTTTTCCTGATCTTCCTTGTCCTTCAGCACAGCTATTTTCATTTGCTCAACAAACTGTTTATCTTGCTGTGTATCCTCCAGCATTTTCTGCAGGTTCTCTTTTTCAGAATGCCTCAATTTTTCTAGTTCATGTCTGGCTGTTTGTATCTCTTCATTTATTTGTTCTAACTCCTCTGTTTTTTTGTGTATTTCATCTCTTTGCTCCAACGCCTCTGTTATGGTTTCATACCGTCTCTTTTCTGACTCTTCCATTTGCTTTTTTAAGAGCATCTTAGCCTCTTGGACTGCAAGTTTGGCATGGTTTGCCTCCTCTTTTTCTTGTTTTGCAACACTAATCCTGTTATCTATTTCTGCCTTTTGTCTTTGTAGCTCATTTCTCGTGCGTTTGATTTCATCTGCTTCTTCTTTAGCCTTTTCTCTGCTGTTATTAATCTCTCCTCGCTCTTTCTCCATCTGTTCTATCATTTTTGTCAACTCCTCTCTCTTTGCTTTAGCCTCATCCATCTGTTTGATAGCGGCAAGTTTGTCGTCTTCTACCTGAAGCTTCAATTTTTCAAGACTGTCCTTCCAGTGCATGAGCTCCATCCTGCTCTCCACAATGTTTTTCTGAGATCTTTGGACCTCGTCCCTTAATTTTTCCAGTCTTTCCAGTTCATGCTGAGTTTTCACTCTGAGTTCGACTTCCTCTTTCTCTGTTTCATGCCACCTGCTCTCCATTTCCTCCTTCACCTTGAGGATTTCACTTCTGAGGAACTCGCACTGTTTGGTCTCTCTTCTCACCAATTCTCTCTTTCTTTCCAGCTCCTCCCGCTCTTCCTCCAACTCAGCCTTTGTCTCCTCCATTTGTTCTTTTGTTTTTTGGATCTCCTCAATTTTCTTCTCAGTATCTTCAAGTTGTCCTTGAATTTCAGTCTTAATTTTTTCCATTTTCTCATTTTCCCGGATTGTGACTTCTTGGCTGTTCTCAATATCCTCTTTGGCTCTGTCCGTCTCACGTTTAATTCTTTCTAACTCTTGTCTCTCCCTAAGCATCTCCTCTTGTCTTCGGTTCAAGCTGTCTTTTTCAGCCTTGATCTCTGCTTTGATTAGTTCTGTCATTTCTCTTTCTTGTCTGGCTTCTTCTCTTATCTTAAAACTTTCTTCCTTCTCCTTCAGTAGCTTTGCTTTCTCCATGTCGTTAGCCCTTTGTATCTCTACTCTTAAACTCTCCAGCTCGTCTCTCTCCCTCTGCAGTCGAGCTCTGTGCTCTAGCTCCTCTGTCACTGTCTCATACCTCTTCTTCTCCATTTCTTCTTTAGCTTTTCGTATATCATCCTTCTGTTTTTCTAGAATATCTTTGTCCTTCTGCATCTCTATGTTCATATGTTTCACCCTATCAGTTTCTCTTTTTATTTCCTCAACTCTGGTATCCATAGATATCATGTGATTTTGTATGTCCACTTTGGCCTGTCCGATCTTTTCCCATTCCTTTTTGACCAGCTCTCCATTCATTACCAACTCCTCTCGACCTCTCTCAATTTCATATTTCATCTCTTCCAGATCCTTTTCTTTTAATAAGATATCTTGCCATTTCTTTTCAATGAGGTTGCTTTCTGTAAGCGCTTGAGCGCTCAGCTGGTTTATTCTCTCATTCTCTTGTTTTGAAAACACTCTGTTTCTTTCAACCTCTTCTCTTGCTCTTTGAATCTCGTCTTGCAGGTATTTCAGCTCATCTTTCTCTCTTTGGATTATAGCTCTCTGTTCCAGCCCTTCTTTCTCTGTTTCATGCCACCTTTGCTCCATTTCCATCTTTACTTGCTGTATGTCAACTTTAATCTGCTCAAACTGGTCTCTTTGCCTCTTGATGTCATACTTCTTTCTCTCCAACTCGCTTTTCTCCTCCTCTATTTCAGCTTTCATCTGCTCCATCTGACACTTTGCTTTCTGTGTTTCCTCAATCTTCATCTCTATCTCATTGATCTGAACTTGTATGGCACTTTTCATTTGTTCCATTCGTTCCAACTCGTACTTTGTGCTTTCACGGTTGCTCTCCAGCTCCTCCTTCTGTCTCAGAGTCTCATATCTGATCATCTCCAAGTTCTGTCTCTCTCTGATGATTTCATCACGCATTTGCTCTAGGGTGGTTTGCTCAGTTTGGAGATCAGATCTCATTTGCTCAGTCCTCTCCCTCTCTCTATTTACCTCTTCTTTATTACGATCCATTCTTTCGCAGATGTCGTCCATCTCGGCTTTCATGTGAGTAATAGTTCTCTCAAGTTGTCTTTTCTCTGTGGTCATCCTGACTATCTCATCTTGCTGTCGCTGAATCCTCTGTCTCATGTTGTCTATCTCAGTCCTCTCTTGCTTAGTTCCTTCCCAAAGTTTCTCGATCTGCTCAATGGCACGCATTGTTTCCAGTCTACGTCTTTTTAGAGAGTCTTTTCTTTTCTGGATGTCACTTGAATGTCCATTTTTGTCATCCTGTCTTCTTTTTTCTCTGGGAGAACTGGGTGGACTGATTCTCTCTGTTTGCGTATGCTTGCTGTTGCGTTGTCTCCACTCTGCAAATTTTTTTTTAAATTAAATAATAATAATAATGTACCTTAAAATTGATGCAATTTAATTTTTTTTTTTTTTTTACATTTATATAAACAGAATTATTGTGCGTGTGTGTGTGTGTGTGCGTGCGTGCGTGCGTGCGTGTGTGTGTGTGTACAGGTTTATATATCCTGGTGGGGAGTTAAACCTGAATACACACAGACTCATGGGGACTCGTGTCACGGTGGGGACCTAAATTGTGGTCCCCACGGGTATACAAGCTAATAAATCAAACAGAATGAAGTTTTTTTTAAATCTGAAATAGCACAAAGTCTCCTGTGAGGGGTAGGTTTAGGGGTAGAGTTGGTGTAGGGCAATAGAATATACGGTCTGTACAGTAGAAAAACCATTACGCCTATGGAGAGTCCCCACAAGGATAGCTGACCAGACATGTGTGTGTGTGTGTGTATGAGAGTGTGTGTGAGAGAGTGTTTGTGTGTGTGTGTGTTGCGGTGATGCTCTTGATTGGCTCCCCAGTGAACTTCAGGAATAATTCAGCTCATCTGATCTGATCTGATGTTCTCGTCACACACTGATCCTGGAGCAGAAACTGCTGAAATATTAACATGGTTTCTCTCAGATCTCTCAGAGGTTCCTCCTCCGTCTTCAGCTGTAGTGTAGTGTAGAAACCTACTACAGCATTATTGTGAATTAAACACGAGCACCATAAACACATGGATTTGCTCTGACAGCGGTGTTTGATTAAGCCATGTTTAAGTCACCAGTGCTTTTGCTCAGATTTAAGGTTAAGACCCCAGTAAGGAACCCCCCAGAGCATCACAACAGGTATAAACACTCACACTTCTTCATGAACGCACCTGTCTAATTCTCTCTGATTGTCTCCAGCAGCTGAGCTTCATATATTTGAGACACTGAAGGGGTTTTTAGTTCCTGATGTGAAGTGCATCACATCTGCATCCAGAAACAGCCTGATGCTCCTCTATGAGCAGCTGATTTATTCCATCACTAGTGTTTTATTCTGGTCAAATATGCACTACCATTCAAAAGTTTGGTGTCAGTAAGATTATAATCCTTTTATTACTTTATAATTTATAAAACAATTGTAGAATTTATATTAAAATGCAGATGCATTAAATTGATCAAAAGTGTCAGGAAACATTTATAATCTTTCAAAAGATTTCTATTTTAAATAATTGCTGTTCTTTCATAAAAGTCATAAAGCAAATAATATTTTAATACATTACAAGAAAATGCATTTTCAGTCTTTCAACTTCAAAATGTTTTAATTCATCGTTACTTGCTACAATTAATTGTGCAATTTACTAACAATTTCTGAGTGAAAATGAGATAAAGTGGGATTTTGATGCGAGTTGAATTAATAAAACATTAAATGTTAAATTAAAATAAAGAAAAAATTATAAGTATTTTATTTGTTTAGCTGCATCATAAATAACCAATTAATAAATGACTAAATAAATAGTTAATTATATTTAATAAATACATTTATAATTTATTTATTTTATTTAGTCATTAATTTATTTGAACTTTCTATTAATCAAAGAATCCTGAAAAACAAAATGCATCACAGTTTCCACAAAAATATTGTGCAGCACGACTGTTTTCAACATTGATAATAATCAGAAATGTTTCTTGAGCAGCAGATCAGCATATTATACTGATTTCTGAAGATCATGTGACACTGAAGACTGGAGTAATGATGCTGAAAATACAGCTGCGCATCACAGAAATACATTACAGTTTAACACATATTCACA
>NW_015506044.1:699105-700833 GCF_001515645.1 Sinocyclocheilus grahami | reverse complement strand
TATATATATATATAGATAGATAGATAGATAGATAGGTATGTAAATAGTGAAAGTAATGCAGAGAGCATATGTATAGAAGTAATGGGTATACAGGGGGTAATCAGATTAGTAAATTTGTATAATCCTTGTTCGGAATTATCAGTAGGCATTCTGAAAAGTGCCATGGGAGAATAATCAAAACAAAATGATTATGTGTGGTGATTTTAAAGCACACGATAGTATTTGGGGAAGCAGGAACAAAGATAAAAATGGTGAAGTAATAGAAGAATTCATGGAAGAAAACTCTTTAGTGTGTCTAAATGATGGCAACCCAACAAGAATAGATAAGAGGTGCAATGTCATGTTTAGATATCACAATAGTTTCAGCATCATTAGCTGGTAAATGCATATGGTCAGTATCTAAAGATAATATTGGAAGTGATCATTTTCCAGTGATCGGTGAAATTCAAAATACGATTTAAATACAAAATTGTAATTTTGTTTTAAGATGGATATATAAAAAGGCAGATTGGGAAAAGTTTCAAATGTTATGTGAAGAACAATTTGAAAAACTGTCAGTGATGATAGGTATGGTAAAGTAGTGAATGCCGTTTATTTAGCAGTATCACGATCCCGCTAGTAAGTGGTACAAGTAAAAGAAAGAATGTACCTTAGTGGTCAGAGGAATGCCCGAAAGCAATTAGAGAAATGAATAAATCATTTAAATTTTTAAAAAGAACACTCACCCCAGAAGCAGTCATAGATTATCAAAAGAAAAGAGCTTATGTTAAAAAGGTTATTAAAAATACGAAGAAGACAGCATGGCAAAGCTTCTGTAATACAATAGGGAGGGAAACCGAAATAAATGCAGTCTGGCGTATGATAAAGAAGATGAATGGAATTGATAGCTTCAGAAAGATACCTGCAATTGAGGAAGGTGGGACGGTAGCCAAAATAAAGATAAGGTCATGTTGGCTCAATCATTTACTAAAGCTCATAGCATTGAAAACTTAGATGATGCATTCTTAAGACGACAACAAATTATGAGTATATATGGAAATACTTGCAAGAAAAAGCAAGATTTTTGGATGAGTTTAATTATGTTGAATTAAAATCAGCTAAAATCAGCTATTAATATACAACACCAGGTAAAGATATGATAAGTTATAAAATATTAAAGAATCTACCAGCTAATGCATTAGAAGCATTATTGGAATTGTATAATTATATATGGAATGAGGGTATCCTTCCTAAGCAATGGAAGACTGCAATTGTGCTTCCTCTCTAGCTAAGCCTGCATGGGAAAGACATAACAAAACCTAGTAGTTATAGACCCATCGCTCTTACCTCTACGCTATGTAAAGTCATAGAAAAAATTATTGTGAGGCGACTGAATTACATTTTGGAGAAAAGGGAAATGTTATCAACTTTTCAAAGTGGATTTAGGAAAAGTAGATATACAGTAGATGCTTTGATACTATTTGAAAATGAAGTTAAAAAAGCCTATATAATGAAAGAATACATGTTTGCAGTATTTTTTGATATAGAAAAGGCTTATGACACTGTGGAGAGAAGGTTTGCTAATTAAACTGAATAAATTAGGTAGAGGTGGAACATTTTATAATTGGGTTTTAGACTTTCTATTTGAACGTACCTTTCAGGTTAAAATTGTAGAATAAATATCAGATCCTTATAACATTCTAAATGGAACTCCACAGGGTAGTGCAATTAGCCCAATATTGTTTAATT
>NW_015506044.1:664156-696168 GCF_001515645.1 Sinocyclocheilus grahami | reverse complement strand
TATATATATATATAGATAGATAGATAGATAGATAGGTATGTAAATAGTGAAAGTAATGCAGAGAGCATATGTATAGAAGTAATGGGTATACAGGGGGTAATCAGATTAGTAAATTTGTATAATCCTTGTTCGGAATTATCAGTAGGCATTCTGAAAAGTGCCATGGGAGAATAATCAAAACAAAATGATTATGTGTGGTGATTTTAAAGCACACGATAGTATTTGGGGAAGCAGGAACAAAGATAAAAATGGTGAAGTAATAGAAGAATTCATGGAAGAAAACTCTTTAGTGTGTCTAAATGATGGCAACCCAACAAGAATAGATAAGAGGTGCAATGTCATGTTTAGATATCACAATAGTTTCAGCATCATTAGCTGGTAAATGCATATGGTCAGTATCTAAAGATAATATTGGAAGTGATCATTTTCCAGTGATCGGTGAAATTCAAAATACGATTTAAATACAAAATTGTAATTTTGTTTTAAGATGGATATATAAAAAGGCAGATTGGGAAAAGTTTCAAATGTTATGTGAAGAACAATTTGAAAAACTGTCAGTGATGATAGGTATGGTAAAGTAGTGAATGCCGTTTATTTAGCAGTATCACGATCACGCTAGTAAGTGGTACAAGTAAAAGAAAGAATGTACCTTAGTGGTCAGAGGAATGCCCGAAAGCAATTAGAGAAATGAATAAATCATTTAAATTTTTAAAAAGAACACTCACCCCAGAAGCAGTCATAGATTATCAAAAGAAAAGAGCTTATGTTAAAAAGGTTATTAAAAATACGAAGAAGACAGCATGGCAAAGCTTCTGTAATACAATAGGGAGGGAAACCGAAATAAATGCAGTCTGGCGTATGATAAAGAAGATGAATGGAATTGATAGCTTCAGAAAGATACCTGCAATTGAGGAAGGTGGGACGGTAGCCAAAATAAAGATAAGGTCATGTTGGCTCAATCATTTACTAAAGCTCATAGCATTGAAAACTTAGATGATGCATTCTTAAGACGACAACAAATTATGAGTATATATGGAAATACTTGCAAGAAAAAGCAAGATTTTAATAGTATTTTGGATGAGTTTAATTATGTTGAATTAAAATCAGCTATTAATAATTCAAAGAATACAACACCAGGTAAATATATGTTATAACATTTTAAAGAAACTACCAGCTAAAGCATTAGAAGCGTTATTGGAATTGTATAATTATAAATGGAATGAGGGTATCCTTCCTAAGCAATGGAAGACTGCAATTGTGCTTCCTCTCTAGCTAAGCCTGCATGGGAAAGACATAACAAAACCTAGTAGTTATAGACCCATAACACTTACCTCTACGCTATGTAAAGTCATGGAAAAATTATTGTGAGTTGACTGAATTACATTTTGGAGAAAAGGGAAATGTTATCAACTTTTCAAAGTGGATTTAGGAAAAGTAGATATACAGTAGATGCTTTGATACTATTTGAAAATTAAGTTTAAAAAGCTTATATAATGAAATAATACATGTTTACAGTATTCTTTGACATAGAAAATGCTTATGACACTTTGTGGAGGGAAGGTTTGCTAATTAAACTGAATAAATTAGGTGGGAAATTTTATAACTAGGTTTTAGACTTTCTATTTGAATGTACCGTTCAGGTTAAAATTAGAGAAGAAATATCAGATCCTTATGACATTCTAAATGGAACTCCACAGGGTAGTGCAATTAGCCCAATATTGTTTAATTTAATGACTGATGTTTTTGATAAAAAAAAAATAGAAAAACAGGAATAGGATTAGCACTTTATGCAGATGATGGAGCATTATGGAAGAGAGGACGCAATATTAAAAATGTAGTTAACGGTATGCATGAGTCAATTAAAAAAGTGGAGGAGTGGTCCTTGGACTGGGGTTTAAAATTTTCAGTTTCGAAACTAAATATATGTTATTCACTTAGAACAAGAAGATTGAGCATTTAGATTTGAAGTTGTATGATCAAACATTGGAAAGAGTACCTGTTTTTAAAATACCTTGGTTTATGGTTTGATGAAAAATTAACATGCATATATGTAAAATTGAATGAAAATGTAGAATGATCATAAATTGCATGAGTACGGTTGCTAGTCACAATTGGGGAGCTAGTCGTAGTGCATTGTTGTGTATGTATCAAGCATTGATTCGTTATTGCTTTGACTATTGATGCATTGTATATGGCTCAGCAACCGAATCTTTACTGAAAAAATTAGATATCAATCCAGAGTATTAAGAATATGTTGTGGAGCAATTAAAACATCCCCTGTAGATGCAAGTGGGGTAAATGGGTGAGATGCCTGTTGAACTTAGAAGGATAAAATTGACAATGACGTATTGGGTGAAACTTCAACAATCGGTAAGTACTCATATCACTCGTAAAGTACTGGAGGAGTGCTGGGAATATTTGTATGATGGAGGATGTAGTTTTGGAGGGAAGAGTAGAATATGGGCCAAGGAGTATGGCAAGGATAATAAGATATTCTGTCCTAATGTACCACTCACTGATGCCCCAATATGGAGAGTCCCTGAACCACTTGTAGATTTGAGCTTACTAGACAAGCCCAAAAGTGAATGCATTGGAAAGGAGGTTAATGCTATTCTAAATAATAAATGTTATTCAACATTACAAATGTTTATGGATGGATCTAAGGAACCTGTTAGTCAAAAGGTTGGAAAGAGAGTATATATTCCAAAATTTAAAGTACGAATTAGTTTGAAATTGCCAGATGATTTATCAGTATACACTGCAGAGTTAACAGCTATAATAATAGGACTACAGGGTTGAAGAAGTCAGACCAAATAAAGTGGTAATATGTTCAGATTCTTCTTCAGCTTTAATTAGTATAGCACAGCCGAGATCAGACAGAGACGATTTATTAATGGAAGTGTATCTATCTTTATACAGATTGAAAGAGGCTGGAATAATGGTAGCCTATATTTTTGTTGGGTGCACATGGTGGGGTATCTGGTAATGAAGTTGCTGATAAACTAGCAAAAAAGCACTAGACAAGATGGAGGTGGATGTTAAAGTGTCTATGGGGAAAAAGGAGGCAAAGTCCATTTTAAAGTTAAAAAATGTAGAATGATCATAAATTGCATGAGTACGGTTGCTAGTCACAATTGGGGAGCTAGTCGTAGTGCATTGTTGTGTATGTATCAAGCATTGATTCGTTATTGCTTTGACTATTGATGCATTGTATATGGCTCAGCAACCGAATCTTTACTGAAAAAATTAGATATCAATCCAGAGTATTAAGAATATGTTGTGGAGCAATTAAAACATCCCCTGTAGATGCAAGTGGGGTAAATGGGTGAGATGCCTGTTGAACTTAGAAGGATAAAATTGACAATGACGTATTGGGTGAAACTTCAACAATCGGTAAGTACTCATATCACTCGTAAAGTACTGGAGGAGTGCTGGGAATATTTGTATGATGGAGGATGTAGTTTTGGAGGGAAGAGTAGAATATGGGCCAAGGAGTATGGCAAGGATAATAAGATATTCTGTCCTAATGTACCACTCACTGATGCCCCAATATGGAGAGTCCCTGAACCACTTGTAGATTTGAGCTTACTAGACAAGCCCAAAAGTGAATGCATTGGAAAGGAGGTTAATGCTATTCTAAATAATAAATGTTATTCAACATTACAAATGTTTATGGATGGATCTAAGGAACCTGTTAGTCAAAAGGTTGGAAAGAGAGTATATATTCCAAAATTTAAAGTACGAATTAGTTTGAAATTGCCAGATGATTTATCAGTATACACTGCAGAGTTAACAGCTATAATAATAGGACTACAGGGTTGAAGAAGTCAGACCAAATAAAGTGGTAATATGTTCAGATTCTTCTTCAGCTTTAATTAGTATAGCACAGCCGAGATCAGACAGAGACGATTTATTAATGGAAGTGTATCTATCTTTATACAGATTGAAAGAGGCTGGAATAATGGTAGCCTATATTTTTGTTGGGTGCACATGGTGGGGTATCTGGTAATGAAGTTGCTGATAAACTAGCAAAAAAGCACTAGACAAGATGGAGGTGGATGTTAAAGTGTCTATGGGGAAAAAGGAGGCAAAGTCCATTTTAAAGTTAAAAAAGTTAATGAATAAATGAAAAATTAGATGGGATAATAGCAGCACAGGGAGATAGTGTTATAATATAACGCAGACAGTAGGGAGGATAAATTGTCAGGGAAGAAATAGGAAAGAAGAGGTGTGGCTGTCTAGATTAAGTCTGGGACATAGGCTACAGGGTTGAAATCAACACTGGCACTTTTGGGTTTACATGTTTACATGGGTTATGCAATGTATGTGGTGTATCTGAAAATGTGTATCATGTACTTTTTAGGTATGGTAGTGTATATCGTGACATATTATTTAATCTCTTTGGGGAGGAAAGAATGACACATAAAGAGCACCAATTAAATACATATATATGACTCAGGTTTAGGATTTAGATTATAATATGTGTGGTGGAGTATTCTACCTAATCTGGGGCATGAAGAGCTAATGCTGAACATGCAGCGCTGACATGAGCATGTGATCTGAGTGAGTGCTCCATAGATTGGAGAGAATATGAAACATCCAATTTTTTCTTTTTTTACTTTCTCAATCCTATCTCTTGTCAAATTTCAGACTCATCGCCAATGTAAATTTGCTTGACTTCCAGTACAGTAGGTGGCGATAAGATTATTCGCTGTTAAACAAGAAGAAGAAGAAGAAGAAGAAGAAGAAGACTTGTCTTATGAAACGCAACATCCGTCGACGGAAGCGCAGACCAGCGGCGAGCTGCAGACAGAGGCTGTGCATTTTTCACCAGCGTGTGTTCTTGTTAAATTGACAAAACGTCTTACGCAATGAGGTATCAATTGTTTTATTCTTCTTTAAATAAAATAACATGTGCTTGATTAAGTTAAATACCGTGGTTCATCAAGCCGTAGCAATTTTTTGTTTATTTTTGTTGGTTGAAAGCTAGCCCGGTGCCTGTTAGCATGTTGTTTTGCTATCCGCAGTGCTTTTGACGAATAAAAGAAATACAATGTATTTATTATTGAAGTGCATGCTTTAAAACTGATTAAACGACGCGTTTGGATTTAATCTTTATTTAGTATTTTTAAACGCTATATATCCGAAAAACGAGACTGTTCATTCATAAATAAATGAATGAATGAATGAACGAACGAAGAACCGAGCATTAACATGAACAATGATGCTCGTTTCACCACCTGTGGTTTTCTCATCGGTTATTTTTTGTTTGGCTCGTAAATTAATCTTAGACAAACATTTTGAGATTTTTTTCCCCCCGCATATTTTATGTTTTCCTTTTTAATTTGCTAAAATTATTGCTTTTTTTCCGCAGAGGAGATCGTGGCAGGGGCCGAGGTGGCCGGTTCGGCTCCCGCGGAGGTTTGGTCCAGGGGTGCGTTGTTTATTATGCATATGCTTGTTTTTTTATTTAATTGGCTTACTTTCATTTCTTCATTTTGACTTGATATTGCCTATGCCTTCTGTTCTCTCAGGTATCGGCCCTTTGTCCCTCACATACCATTTGACTTCTATGTTGTAAGTACAGTTCTACACAGTGATTCTTTGCTTTGTGAAACAATAAGCCTCCAGCTCATAAATCTCTTCTTGCAGTGTGAGATGGCCTTTCCTCGAGTGAAGCCAGCCCCTGATGAGACCGCTTTCAGTGAATGTCTGCTGAAGAGAAACCAAGACCTCTCTCCTAACCCTACTGAACAGGTACATTGATTTTTCATTAAAGGGGTAATTTGATACTGCTAAATAGAACATTATTTGGTGTAATGAAATGTTTATGCGGTTTAAGGTTAAAAAAACAAATTTTCCACATACTGTACATTATTGATTCTCCTCTATGCCCCACCTTTCTGAAACGTGTCGCTTTTTACAAAGCTCATCGGTCTGAAAGGCGAGGTGTGCTCTGATTGGCCAGCTATCCAGTGCGTTGTGATTGGCCGAATACCTCAAGCGTGTGACGGAAATGTTACGCCCCTCACCATACTGTGATGCCCTGTCCGGCCGGAGCGACGAGACAAAAACATTAAAACCCATTATAAACGAACGAGGCATTTGTTGCATCCAGTGGGGACATAATTACGGATTATAATGACTTGTACTGTCTTTTTACGCATTGCATCGCACCGCGTAAACATAAAACCATGTCTGCATTTGTGATCGGAGAAATGACAAACAAGTGCTACTCTACACTCCTCAAACTCGTCAGTGGCAAATTCTTTAAATATAAAAAACTTACTTGCAGTCTGAGTCAGAACAGCCAGCATTGTAGTCTACTCTACCAGGATCAGGAAACAGTCCTCCATAAAATGCACTGCACACATCTTAATATTTGGGTTAAACTGTTCTGGAACAGTGTTGTAAATACAACTTAACCACTGATTTCTAGTCGTGTCCTCTTTTGGAAGGCCAAACACCGTAGTTTCGCTTTCATAATGAAACGGCGTCACGCACGCAGCCTTGAGTGAGCGGAGGCCTAGAGTGAGCAGTGGCCTAGAGTATCTGGAGGCCGCCATGAGTGGGCTTGAGAACGGTGTGGATTCGACGGAGCATCCGGCGGGCTTGCGGCAACCACATGTGACGACCCTGGGCTGGACTCCGCTTCGTCCACGGTGAAAGCCCATCCGGCGATCGACAGCGCGAAGTTGATCTATTTCCTCAGGATATCATCCTCTTTTGGAAGGCCAACCAAAGTAGTTTTGCCTTCACAACGAAACGCAGCACCTTCACGACATGGCGCCGGCGGCAACAATACTACAGCGAGAATAAAAGTTACGCCTTCTTTCTTTGCATGAACATTTGGGCGGCATTATGCAAATCATCCCTCACAGTGATGTAGATATGTGGGGCGTGTTAGAACGAGCCGTTTTAGGTAGGCGTGGTTGACTCTTTAACTTTTATAAAGAATATCTATTTTGATTTGAGACTTTAGTCTTTGCATCTTTACAGATCTTCTTTATGCACCAAGAGCTTGTATCACTTCAGAGAGAAAGGAAAAATTGAAATCGCATCATATGACCCCTTTAAGATAAATGCTGCCAAAACACTCAAATGAGCCTTGTCCATTTAGGTTAAGCCATATATCAGCAGATAGCACCTCATCACCCTCCATATTAACACTTCAGTCTTAAAATGTGTTGGGGGTATCTCAGTTATTAGTTTAATAATTCTGTTCTTGTTATTTATTTCTCTCTCAGGCTTCCATTTTGTCCTTGGTCACTAAGATTAACAACGTCATTGACAACCTAATTGTGGCACCTGGAAACTTTGAAGTGGTGAGAAGACTAAGTATTTTATTTTCTTTTTTTCTTTTGTAATGCTAATCAATGTCTAACAATTCCCAGCAAATTGAGGAAGTAAGGCAAGTGGGCTCGTATAAAAAGGGTACCATGACAGCTGGACACAATGTAGCCGACCTCGTGGTTATCCTGAAGATCTTACCCACCTGTGAGTCTCATTATTTCATGAATTGTGATGTTCTGTTTAACTGTCTTAATATGTTAATCACTAGCCCATGTATGCTGCTTTTATTGATAATCCTATTATTTTTTTGTTTGTTCAGTGGAAGCTGTCGCTGCCTTGGGAAACAAAGTAGTTGAGACCCTGCGTACACAGGACCCTTCTGAGGGTGAGTATGGGTTTTAATCTGGCAAGCCAATCAGAGCATAGAAGACAAAATAATTTGTAATCAAAATAGTGAAGAAAAAAAAAATCTATATTCTCAACTAAATATTTTCCCCTGTTCTCTTCAGTACTGTCCATGCTGACCAACGAGACAGGATTTGAGATCAGCTCTGCTGATGCCACTGTGAAAATTCTCATCACCACGGTTCCACCCAACCTGCGCAAACTGGACCCAGAGCTCCACCGTATGTTACACACTCAAACACTTCACATGTATTCTTACAAATGAGCTTTTCTTACTAGGGATGTACCAGGTATCTGTACCATGCTGCTCTTTTCTTTTTCATTCTGGTCAATATTGGAAATGTAATTGTACACACTGATTTAGCCTATTTTGACATTTGCTATCATCTAATGTTCATTAACACAAATATAATCTTCAGCAAACTTAATATAAATAAGCACTAATGTTGTGATGCTTAAATTCACTTGTCATTTAAAATGGTTGTTTAGCAATTTATTTATTTAGTCCAGATCAGGTTGACCAGAATTATAAAGTTATTGTACACACTGATTTAGCCTATTTTGACATTTGCTATCATCTAATGTTCATTAACACAAATATAATCTTCAGCAAACTTAATATAAATAACCTTTTTTTTCAAACTTTGCACTAATGTTGTGATGCTTAAATTCACTTGTCATTTAAAATGGTTGTTTAGCAATTTATTTATTTAGTCCAGATCAGGTTGACCAGAATTATAAAGTTTAAAAAAAAAATTCTCTTCCTTTTGCAGTGGACATCAAGGTTCTGCAAAGTGCTCTGGCAGCCATTCGTCACGCTCGCTGGTTTGAGGAGAACGCTTCTCAGTCAACGTAAGTAACTTTCTCTTAATGGCTTTAATGAATCTAATGTGTTTTGTAGCTTACTTTGGTTTCCATCTTCTCTTAGTGTGAAAGTTTTGATCCGCTTGCTGAAAGACCTGCGAGTCCGATTTCCTGGATTTGAGCCTCTCACACCCTGGATTCTAGATCTGCTGGTGAGCACTGTTGTCAGTCTTAACTTTTTTTTAACCATATCTGCACTACACCAGCTGACTTCCCTGTAATTTTGCTCTCTTCATAGGGACACTCTGCTGTGATGAACAACCCGTCTAGGCAGCCCTTGCAACTCAATGTTGCTTACAGGTAAGGTGGTACTGTCTGTTTGTTTTGCTTGTGATAATGGGCATCACCCTTTGTGGGTTTTGAGGTATAATGAGCGTGTGTGTTGCAGGCGCTGTCTTCAGATGCTCGCCGCAGGTCTTTTCCTGCCAGGCTCTGTAGGAATCACTGATCCGTGTGAAAGCGGAAACTTCCGTGTGCACACAGTCATGACCCTGGAGCAGCAGGTAATGCAGGTTTCAGTCAGCGGGTAATTTAGTGTTAAAAATACAGGTAATCTAATTGATTTGTTTCTGCAGGACATGGTGTGTTTCACAGCCCAAACACTGGTGAGGGTTCTCTCTCATGGAGGATACAGAAAAATATTGGGCCTTGAAGGAGATGCTAGTTGTAAGTGTTTGAGGTTTATTCCAGATTAAATTGATTTGTGTGGTTGCATTAGAGTGTCAGTGTCGCTGAGGCTGATGCTTGTGATGCCTATCTGTAGATCTCACCACTGAGATGTCTACATGGGATGGAGTGATTGTCACCCCATCTGAAAAAGCTTATGAGAAGCCCCCAGAGCGCAAGGAAGAGGAGGATGAAGCACTGGAGGAAGGTGGAGAGGGAGAAGATGAAAGCATGGAGACCCAAGAGTAATGCAATGGCCTCTGACAAAGTTTTGGCTTGGTCATTTGTATTTATGTTGGTTTTTAATAGAGATCGGTGTCTCATAAGTTTTACCCAGATGTTCCCTGCATGTCTACATTTGGTTTCTGTACATCAGTCTGCACCTCCTAGAGTTAAAGCCATGGTAGTAAACAGCAAAGAGCTCTAACAAGGACCAAAAGGCAATGGCTTCTCATCTAAGCTCATTCTGATACGGTTACGTCTAGGAAAATCACTTTATTTGGTTTAGTTTTTAAAAAAAATTTTGGTTTGTATTTTTATCAATGATGGATCAAGTAAAGTTTTTATTTCCTCCTTTGTACTATGTCTATGCATTCGTTTTTTTTTAAAGTGACACTTCTTTTAATATTGCTTGGGCATTTTTAGGTTGTACACAGTCCTTTTATTGTGTTGATTGATGATCTTGGACAAGTACTTTAACGGATAATTTACCCAAAATTGAAAATGAGGTTTTTCTTGTCAAACCTGTGTGGTTGAGCTTTACCACATTCAAAAATAAGAGACTAGAAACAATATCTTCGTGTAGTAAAGATAAATGGGAGTTTTATGTGTGTGGAATGATGTGACAGTGAGTAAATGACTTACATTTTTTGGGTACAGTACCTCACAAACAGTTGCCATCTGAATATGCTTTTTTTTCAGACAAATAGCAGCATAACTAGTATGGAGTTGCTTTTACACAAATTTACCAGTTGCCTTTATCTGTACTAATGAGATATGTCCAGGTGCTGATCAACAGCATGACCGCAGTTTCAGGACCAGGCCAGAAGTCTGTTCGGAATTTAGGGCAAAGCTGATGATCACCTAACCTGCCCCCACCACTAACCTTAACTTCACTACAAGTATAACAGAAGCACCACCCTAGAGAATGCCCATCCACACCTTACCACTAACCTCAGTAAGGCTATAATCCCCATTCTGGTCTGAAACTGCTGTCACGGATACTATGGAACCCATGACAATGGTTCCAAGCATTGTCAAGAAAAAGTGCAACAAGCAGCAACGTTAGTGACATTTTTGAATGAATCAGAGTTTTCAATAAATTGGTTGATTAGTTCAATGTCTCGCTCGCAACCAGATGTGTCCTCTAAAGGGCCGTCCACACAGGACTATGACTATAAGTGTTAGTCGTTTTAATCCATCGAGAATAGGGAAATCAACACCACAGCCGTAATGATGACACGGGAACGATGTCGTAGCTGCATCCGAATAAACTTCCATACTATTTAGTAGGCGAAAAATATGTGACACTGTATGTCTGGATTTACAGTTGTCATAAAACAGAAGCCAAAAGTACCAGGATGACCCGACTGCCGCTATCATTCTGTGTTTTATTTTTTAAGTCATGAAAACACTCGGAGTTTTTCTTTTGCGGACTAAAATGGCGACTTCATGACGCCGACGCTGATTAGCGCGGGCTTAAAATAAACCGACCCTCAATTTAAGTTGGTGTGGACGGTAGTTTTTCTTCCCTGCTTCAAACGGAACTTAACGGAGGCTTCTTCTTATGTGAGTACGTTTTAAACAGACTTTTCAAAAGATTATGAAAGCAACTTTAATAAAAAATAGTGCATTTTTAAAATGGATAAGTTCTTGTGAAATGTCATGAGGAAAATAACGACACTAAGTGGACAGCGGTTATTTTACCTTGCTAAAATAGCTTTATAGTAATTTTTAGAAAATGTTTACAACCGTTGACAATATTACATTCTGTGTTTTAGGTTTACCACATCACAGTGTGCCATCTCTGATTTAATGCTAGTAGACATGGAGCTGTACATCTCGGTGACCAAAAAAAAAAAAAAAAACCCACGATCCATGTATGTTATTTCAGCTGTGCCATTGTTCATCGTAAGGCCTTCACCCTTTAGCCGCAACACATGGTAAGAGATTCAGATTTATTTCAAATCTGGAAATAATATTTTGAAAAAGGTGGTTGTAAGCTATTGTAGTTTGGTAAAACAATGTAAAAAGCATAGATACAAAATGAAGTTATTTTACCTTGGCACTGTATCAAACAAATATATGATTAAAAAAAAAGAATAACCATAAATAGTGATCACATTAATAACCAATTTTTCCACAATGTTCTTATAATGCAGTGTTATGAGCAACTTAATGAACAATTAAAAAGAGAACAAAATTGTTTTGCTACATCACAAACTGGCCAAACATTTATTTATATATATATATATATATATATATATATATATATATATATATATATTCTTTTTTTTTCGTTAAGAATGGGGAATACTCATTCTTCAGACCTACATGTTCATTTGACATTGTCTGTAATCTTGCAAGCAACTGCTAGAAGAGATGGGCCTAACATTAGCTGTTATTTTTCAAGTTGTCTCATCTTCGACGGGGCTATTTTCTACATTAGCAGCAAATACAAACAATAGAATAAAATCTAAATCGGGTGGCTCACATGAACACCCTGGAGAATACAGAATATATTTTCTCATAGTCATAATTGCAATAACATTTTTCATTATATATGAAATTATTAATAATACCAATAATAATCAACAATCCATTGAATATTAATAATAACAACTTCAATTGCAACAGATATATTTACTGTACATAATACAACGGAACGTGAGAAGTTATTTGTAATTACACAGTAATTGTTTGTAAGTCTATGACCCATGTAATTTTTAGTGATCTGTAATGCGTTATAGAATTCAACGTAACGTCTACGTCACACTGCTACAAGCTCCTCTGTGCTACGAAGAAATATTCATCACTTTCTCTAGCTAAATCTGTTTACGGCATATACAGAGGCTTCGCCAACACTTTTTAGACTCGTTTTTCAGCTTAAAGGAGCAATGGCAGAGTTTCAGCCGTCCATTCTGACCTATTAAGACACCAGATGTCTAAAGAACCGACAATCAGCATACCATTGGGTCATGTGTTGACATGGGAAGCTTGACATGATGTTGCGAGAGACACATCCATTAAATATTGTATTTGACTACGTTCCATCAATCCATTTACATTGGAAAACGTTGGTTAGAATAGAAAGGCCATCAAAATAGTCTTTCTGAGCAGTCCGTTTGAGAGTCAGATTGATTCCTGTCAGTGCCTGAGTAGGCAAACAACTTGCAAAGGGGAAAGTGTGGTCAGTCTTGCTTGAAATTATGTTTTGTTGGTATATGAAAAACATATGGCCCTGATAAGAGATCATCCTATTTCTCGCACTGGAAACCCCAACGGCATGTTGTACATAGTCTTTCAGTGTTTTGAGAAGGCAGGAAGTCCTTCACAGTGGAAGAGGAAATAGTCTGTTGTGCTTTTCTGTCATCTTAGATTTGCTGCGTCCAAAAAATGTGTAAGTTAACTGATTACAACCGTTTTAAAGCTTTAAAAAAATGTGTTCATAAAATGATGGATATTTTATCCATAAAGTATTCGTAAAATAAATAAATAATATATAAATAAATACAGAAATAAAAAGAGATGATAGGCAACAGTAAATGAAAAAAGTACAAATGTCTAAAAAAAAAAACTGTTGGACAAATTAATTGATTTAAAACAACTCAAACAAGTTTAGATGCAGAAATGTAGGTGTAGTTATTATAAATAATTAGATAAATACTCCTGCCCTTTTTTACAGACAGTGAATAAAGATCTACAATTTTGATAGAAGAGTTTGTTCATTATTTTCATGGATTAATAAAAGCATGCAGGTTACATAGAAACATCCAGTGTGAGGTGGTTATTAGCTGGATAGTGTAACAAATCAAGTTATTAGAACAATACATATTGTGTGAGTTATATACTGTATTTCGTATTGAATATAATACTGAATAGTTAGATTTTTTTTTAAAAGCCACACATAGTGCTGTTAGGCACGTGTAGATAGTCAAGACAGAAAACAGATTATATTTTTGCCCATGGACAACATGGCAAGTAGCTGTCAACCATCTATTCTTCTTATGTCAAAAGTCTTTAGCCAGTCTGTTTCGAGGTTGACAAAAGAAATAAGAGGAAAACAACACGATTCTGCTGAAGTTTGTAGCGGTGAGTTGCCCACTTTTTTAAAGTCCACAGAGCTGTCACATCCCTACCTTGTAAATTCTTAGACACGTTCATAACGTATTTTAACATCACTTTTGACAACATATGTCTATCTGCTAATCTAAAAATGTACTTTATAAAATATACATCTCCCAATAAAATATTTTCCATTACCTTTTCCATAGTTAAATAATAAAAAAAAAAGTTCAGATCATTCATGCAATCAGCATTTTTCTAAAAAAAGAAAGAAAGAAAAAAAGGAAAGTAATAGATGGAATTTGCAATAATTACTGTGTGATCTTGTTTCCAGTTTGCTTTTACCCATTTGAGAGGTTAAAATGCACACAAACACATAATCCATTCTTCCTAAACTTCCTTTTCTGTCATAAACACACAAAACTTCACCACCTAAACTAACACAGCATTTTTTATAAATAATCCACAAATTAACATTTGGTGTGAAGTGGAAAGATTATTTTTGTTCTATAAAAGCCGCAATAAATTAAAGCACTCAAGCAAGATGTAGAAGCTACATTGATTTCATGTTAGAGGGTTTTCATCGGTTACAAAAAAAGGGGAGGGGGGGGTGAAATGAACAAGATGCTTCCCCTCCTCTCTGAAAGATAATTTTTCAGTGTGCAGATCATGTGTGAAATTGAAGATTGTCTTCTGCACCCCTGTTTCTGAAGAGTCTTATGATACAGACCGTCCTATTTCAGGAAACATGGCTGTTGCCTCAGAGCTTGAATGTTTCTGTTGTGTTTTTTTCTCATCTTTTTTAAGATTAAGATTTTTAAGACACGTGTCTTCACACTGGGCTGATAAGAAGCCTGACTGCAATTGCAAAGTGATATTGCACTTATACGGGAGATGAATCCCTGTGGTAATTTGATAACTGGCTTCAAAAAGGCATTTATCTACACTGCAAAAGTTGCTTTCAGTTTTATTACTGCACTCCCAAATTTACATCAGGGTGCATTGCTCTACTCTGGCCACAAGAGTGCGCTTGTGTCACAGTGAAAGGGGCTACGTCCGCCACACTGTGGGATCAATTAAGAAACACATACAAAGCCAAGATTATATCAAAACAAGGTCTATTATTTAAAATAACAAGATAAGATCCTCTTAATATATGATATTGCACCCGTATGTGTTGGCGTGGTTCATTAAAACAGTCCTAACATTTTTATATGTTTTGTGGACTTACAAAAGTCTCAATCTTGGAACACTTTGTTGTGCTGGTTGAGCCCTTTTTCTGAGAATAATAACACTTGCTCAACAAAAAATGAAAATAAAATGTGTAAGCTCACATCCAAACACCAGCAGCATACTAGTAAGCCATCTCAAGTTCTCCATCACACTAAAGTGAGTAATTGCACTCGCTCTCTGGCTGCTTTGTAACATGGACGTCTGTGCAGAGGGCCAGAGAAGAGCCGTAGTGGTTGTTTAAGGTGGTCCGAGCGACTCAGAGTCTCGTCTGAGCCTCTGTGATGTAGATCTCGATGCTGTCAGCGCTCTCCGTGGCAGAATTCTGACGGAAAGAGGCTGAGCGTTTGGTCTGGAGCAGCCTGCGCCGTGTGTCCAGCTTTTGCCGGTCACTCACGTCCAGCGATTTCTCCCGTTCGGGAACGCTGCGTCCTCGCGAGACCACTAGCATGCCTCCGGCCTCGGTTGCACTGTCGGCACGCAGGCTGCCCGTCACGCCACCGACTGGCTTCTTTGGTAATGGAGGTGGAACCTTCTTGTCCTCCTGAGAGGAAGAGCAGGGGAGTGGCGTGACAGCATGGATGACCAATGCAGGGATGGACAGGAACGCAGGGAAAGACACCGAAAACGCACACGTACAAGCAGAGGATATGCCAGAGAGGATGAAGACCAGGATATGTACAGAGAAGGGACAGCACCATGAAGTTGCAACAAGAATGATTTGGATTAGCGTATTTAGGATGAGACATGACATTGTGGAAGCAGCAGACAGTAAAAAGAAAGAAAACAGAGAAATTAGTTACAGATTTGTTAGGCTTTAATATCTCAAAGCAAATAAACAGCTGTTAGGCAGTAAATCAGATGTTATTCCAGAACATGCATGTCTTTTTTTCTGTAGTTTAGTTCCTTTTCTTGCTGAGGTGTTTGTGTGTTGGAAAAGAGCTGCTGGGGCCTAGCACATGGGCGGTTCTCCTGCCTGCTGCTGCTTTGGCACTGGAGTGAAGCTGTGCAGTGACTTGAGCAGAGCGAAACTCCACTCTCACCTTCTTCTCAGGAGGTAATCTCCAGCCCGAGTCCTTCAGCCGCTGGAGGTCCTGAAACTTCACCCTGATGTCCTCGATGGCTAGCTGGAGGAGGTCCCAATAACTGGCCAGATCCTGAGTGCTGGGCTGAGGGTATGATGAAGGATCCTATGAGAAGAAGGGGGATATTATAGAGCGCTGCAGGGATGGCATATTTTGAAAACGAGTTAGAATTTAAGCACTTTCAGTTCCATTTTCCCGAAATTTTCCCATTTTTTTTGAATGGGCTTAATGGGGTTAAAAGCCTGAAATAAGGTCTGTGGTAAACACAAGCCTAAGATATTGTACATTTTATTCTATGACATAAAATACATAATGTTATTTAGTAGTAATGTAACGTTGTTGTTATTTTTACATTTTTACTTGAAAAAGGGCAGTTGCTAAGTGACTAAATGGGACTACACTAGTGAAAAAAAACAGCATATGCTGGTTAGGTTTGTTTGGAAGCATGTCAGCTGGTTATGAGCTGGTCCTTTTTAAACCATTTTAAACCAGCCCATACCAGCTTCCATTCTTCAAAACATATCTAACCAGCATATGCTGTATTTTTTCAACAGGGTATGTCATCACGCTAAACAGGTAAGCTCATGTTCTCACTTGTCCACTTTTACAGCCACATTGTGTTTATAATCATGCTCTTGCAAACTAGCTAAACTAAAACTTTCAGGGTTGTTGGAAGCTTAATGGTGGTGACACTGAAGTCATGTGACCATGGTGTAGTTCATTTATAGTCTAGTTTTAGCTTTTTACTTCTGGAGATTGTATTTAGACTTCCAAATTCATTAAAGTTGTGTTGATTTGTAAAGATTATCATGATCAGCAAAACATGTATGAATCATCAATTTTTCTTAGTAGCAGAACTTTTTTTTTTTAATAATTCAAAAGCCAGTGGAAAAATCTTATACAATACAGTTGAAAACTTATATGTATATTATATGTAATTTTACAATAAAATACAGTCAAATTTATGCCTAAGCCTAAGGCACACCGGTGCAATAATCATGCTGTCTAATCAGCATCTTTATATGGTGGATGGATTATCTCGGCAAAGGAGAAGTGCTCACTAACACAGATTTAGACAGATTTGTGAACAATATTTGAGAGAAATAGGCCTTTTGTGTACATAGAGAGTTCAGCTCATGAAAAATGGGGGCAAAAACAAAAGTGTTGCGTTTATAATTTTGTTCAGTGTAGTTATCCTCCTCACCTGTCTGCCCCTCGTTATCTTGTCAGCGTACTGTGACAACTTGAAGATAGTAAAGGTAGGTAAAGTTATTCTATTTACAAATTAAGTTATTTATCTGTCCTTTTATTTTTTTGTTCTTTCCAATGTATAGATTTATTTTAGTCATATTTGTCTCATTTATTATATAGTATTGTATTTATATTGTATTTATCACATTATTGTACTATACAGTTTATACAGATTCTAAAAAAGTTAAGGACATCCTCCTTTTTATCCACAACCGAAAGAGTTTCAAAACACTCACCACACTCTGTTGGCACATCCTGAAGAACTGCTGGACTCTTTGTGACATGAGCATCTGAGCACTGCCGACAGCTCCTCTGATGAGCTCCAACACTGAACCACAAAACAAACCAATCAGAAGGAAAAAAACAGCGTTTAGACAGAAGGAACTGTTCTTTGGGCAAAACACTACAGATTCAAGACCCCATGAAATCAATGAAGACTCATTTTGGGCCTTTTAGCCCATGTCACATTTACCACAACTATTCCTCACTCACTCTCTTCTGGCAGTTCATTCGACTCTGCCTCTCTTTCCATGTTCTGGCACCATCCCTCCATCCTCTCCACTTCTGTCTGCAGGAGCCGGAGGAAGAACTCTCCATCTCGTAAGCAGGGCGAGGCTCGGCCCGAATCAGGGAGGCTCCTCGGGCCCTCGCTCCAGCCTCCCACTCCACGCTCAGGAGCCAGGGGCAGAGGGGAGTGGGAGCGGTGCAGGGCCCTGAGTTCTGGAGGGCCAGGCTCGTTGGTGTAACCACTATGGTAATCCTCACGGTAGGCCCACTGGCCCTGTGTGTGCACTGTGCGATACTCTGCAAACTGACCGGCTGATTCTGGTTCAGACGAGTGGCGCTGGAATGAGCAGCCAAACTGCAGGCCCTTGTCTTGTGTGGGGACTGTCAGCCCACCAAAACCCTCCGTCTCAAGATCAGCCTGGACACTTGCTGTCACACTGTTGGAGCGTTTAAAACGGGCTCGTCTGGAACAAACAACAATAGGTCAATTTAGACTTAAGTGTAGTGGTAGAACGAAATATTGATGTATAGTAGGGATGTGCATCTCCATAACTGAGGCCGATGCGATACACATCTTGATGCATTGACAACGAAACAATACATTAAACATACATATGAAGCAGCTACCAATGCAATGTGATATGATTCACCCCTACTACGATGTAGTGCGATCCGATTTCAATTTGATTCATCACAATGCGATGCAATGGAAAAAATATGATGCTTGCAGTATGGTACAGGTAGTTTGCTTTTATTTCTTTTATTTTATTTCTTTCAGACAGACAGCATGTTAATTTATATTCTATGTGACTCTCAGGACATGCCTTGGTCTCTGTAGTGTTGTGATACGTCATATTCGCGTAGCAGCAGCAGGGCTCCAGACAAAAAAAAAATAAAGTAAGGAGCCATTGGCATTATCGTTAACAATTCTCGTTCATTGCTTCTTGTTATCAACTGTTTGAGGTTGTGGACGGGTGTCTTTTATACTGATAACGAGTTCAAACAGATGCCATTAATACAGGTAACGAGTGGAGGACAGAGGAGCCTCTTAAAGAAGAAGTTACAGGTCTGTGAGAGCCAGAAATCTTGCTTGTTTGTAGGTGACCAAATACTTATTTTACCGAGGAATTTACCAATTAATTCTTTAAAAATCCTACAATGTGATTTTCTGGATTTTTTTTCTCCTTTTGTCTCTCATAGTTGAGGTATACCTATGATGAAAATTACAGGCCTCTCTCATCTTTTTAAGTGGGAGAACTTGCACAATTGGTGGCTGACTAAATACTTTTTTGCCCCACTGTATATGCTGTGTTAAAGTGTGAACTTTATATTATTTGTAGCTCACTTACCCTCCAGTAACCTTTTAATAAACAAAGTGTCAGCTTTAAAATTATGCCAAATTCATAACGAAATTCAAACAATAAATACGGTTTTGTTGCTTTTTAATGCGGTATTTACGATCGCTTTAGCGCAGGGGTGCCCAAACTCGTTCCTGGAGGGCTGGTGTCCTGCAGAGTTTAGCTCCAACCCCAATTAGACACACATGAACCAGCTAGTCAAGCTCTTTCTAGGCATACTAGAAACTTCCTGGCAGGTGTGT
Organism: Sinocyclocheilus grahami; assembly: GCF_001515645.1. Lineage (NCBI taxonomy): Eukaryota > Metazoa > Chordata > Actinopteri > Cypriniformes > Cyprinidae > Sinocyclocheilus > Sinocyclocheilus grahami. Next base: position 676,983 of record NW_015506044.1, on the reverse strand, counting down.
TGAGGCAAGTTGGAGCTAAACTCTGCAGGACATCGGCCATCCAGGACCGAGTTTGGGCACCCCTGCTTTAGAGCCTCAGTTCAAATTCAACTGAACCCATCTTGAATTAGCTTGAAAAAGAGCTTGAAACACCACTGTGTGTTGCTCAGAGACTGTTCTGCTGTGATCTTTGTTTGGAACTATTTTCGTTAACCAAATAATTTTTTTTTTTTTAAATTGTAAAAATCAAATCTATGTTTATTCGTCTTGTCAAAATACTAAATTCATTTGACATTTTTTTGTTGACACGGTAGGAAAAGTGCCGCAGAGAAAAATAAATAAATACAACATCTTTCATTTAAAATTATAGGCTAAGAAAAATATAAACAAAACCAAGTTGAACGTCCTTCAAGGACAGCGCATCCACACTTTGCTCCATCCTTATTCTGCTCTGTCACTCATCGACAACTTGCCTGTTCTGTCTGAGGGCCGTATATTTACCACAGGTAGCCTACAGCCTGCTCTGAGCATCGTTATGCACATGCTGCGCACAGTCCACACAAATAAAATGCGTGACGTTTAAAGCATGCGAGCAGCGTGTGCATAACAGTCCTGAGCGCAAGCTGTACCGGTGGTCAGTAAGAATAAAGTGCAGATATGCTGTTCTAAATGGACGTCAGGAACGGGATATTGTGAGACCGCCCGCTCCTGTTCAAATTACACCAGAGTTACCGACCGCTACCGCTAAATGTACCAAGATGAAGATAAGTTTGTTTCTTCATCAGAACAAAATTTGAGAGATTTAGCATTTCATCACTTGCTCACAAGTGGATCCTCTGCAATGAATGGCTGTCCGCAAGTCCAGAAGTAATGTCTTGTGAAGTGAAAAGCTGCGTGTTTGTAAAATGCAATAATGACGCTTTTTTGCTTCAAACCTCTGCTTCTGGCTAAAATACAAGTCCTCTTGTGTATGATTTTGAACAGGTATTTTGGCCATAAGTGATGCTTTAAAATTAAAACAACTTAATAATGGTTTTTTTTCTTCTTAAAACACAGCTTTTCACTTCACAACACATTAATTGATGGAGTTGTGTTGTGTACATGTGGATTATGATTTTTTATATCAACTGTTGAGGATCCACTAATAATATTTTTTATCAACTGCAGAGGATCCACTAATAAAATGCTAAATTTTTCCAAATCTGTTCTGATGAAGAAACAAAATCATCTACATCTTGAATGGCCTGAGGATGAGTACATTTAAAGCAAATTTTAATTTGTAGGTGAACTGTTCCTTTAACTTGTACTGAAACTTTTAATGTCTCAATACCAAAAATACATAAAATATGACCCAAAAGACTCCAAACTAACAGTGATTCTGCTAAATCAAAAAAGAGGCTGACAAGGGTAATTAATGATCACAAGACAAAGCATATTAAGCTCATTCGTGGATGAGTGACATCATTTCACAGGTTTTGGCATATTGCGTAATGGCTGCTTAATTATACCCTCTCACCTCACTGTGTTCCTAGCACGTACACCCACTGTGTGTGCGCTTGCTTGCGTGAGTGTGAACCTTGCACCTGCACCTCTTGCTCATCTAACACTGACACATTCACACTTCACCCCACCTCAGAAATAAACCAACCACCCCTGACATCAGGAGAACAAATGCAAATATCAGAGAGATAATGAAAGAGCCCAAAAAAAGCTTTTAGTCCATGTCTGTAGCTTATAGTCCATATCTGTTAGATTGAATTAATCTAAGTTTGTGCACTGGTTCTCAACTGCTTAGACTTTACATTGGACATCAAGAAGTGTGCAAGTTTTGTAATTGTACAAAACAAAGATGTCCTTAAAATCAAACACTTAAATGTATTAATATTATCTTAAACTGCATAGTCCCAACAACATGTAAATTCTTTAACACGTTTCTTTACCAAAGATCTTGACAAAATTTAACACATTTTAATATATATAGGATATGAATTGTGAAGAACTTAAGGATTCTTTTAGTACTTGTAATAAATTCAATTAAGAAATACAATAACTTCACCAAATGATGAGAGCTTCAATAAAAAAGTTGCAATCAATTAACTGGACTTAATTTAATACTAAACAATAGTATAATGGTAAATGTATTGTATTATTATTTATAAAATACTACTGACAAAACCATTATGTGTATCTTTAACTACGCAATGTCATATACTGAACAAAATTATAAACGCAACACTTTTGTTTTTGCCCCCATTTTTCATGAGCTTAACTTTTTCTATGTACACAAAAGGCCTATTTCTCTCAAATATTGTTCACAAATCTGTCTAAATCTGTGTTAGTGAGCACTTCTCCTTTGCCGAGATAATCCATCCACCTCACAGGTGTGGCATATCAAGATGCTGATTAGACAGCATGATTATTGCACAGGTGTGCCTTAGGCTGGCCACAATAAAAGGCCACTCTAAAATGTGTAGTTTTACTGTATTGGGGGATCTGAGGGGGGGTCCTCAATCCACAACATTGACATCAGCAAACCGCTCACCCACACAACGTCATACACGCTGTCATCTGCCCTGTACAGTGAAAACCGGGATTCATCCGTGAAGAGAACACCTCTCCAAAGTGCCAGACGCCATCGAATGTGAGCATTTGCCCACTCAAGTCGGTTACGACGACAAACTGCAGTCAGCTCGAGACCCCGATGAGGACGACGAGCATGCAGATGAGCTTCCCTGAGACGGTTTCTGACAGTTTGTGCAGAAATTCTTTGGTTATGCAAACCTATTGTTGCAGCAGCAGTGGCTGGGCTCAGACGATCTTGGAGGTGAAGATACTGGGTGTGGAGGTCCTGGGCCAATAGGCCTTTTGTGTACATAGAAAAGTCTTAGATCAGTGAGTTCAGCTCATGAAAAATGGGGGCAAAAACAAAAGTGTTGCGTTTATAATTTTGTTCAGTGTATAATCAACCAGTGAGTAACTGCACTGGGGTGTGTTTCCCGTACAATGACGTAACTCACTGATAAACCACCATAGTATGATGAATTGTTGTGGAAACTAACTAGCCAGTCACGACTGTTTCCCGAACACGGTCGCATCTCCGTTGTTTGAACCACATTAGTTCAACAATTTATGCTGAGTTCACACTGCACGATTTTAGCCAGATTTTTCACTCGCCGACAGGTTTTGCGAAATCGCAGACAAATGCCCGAAATCGGAGGCAAATCGATGCTCATTCACGCGAGTGACAATCACACAGTGAGAATTATCAAAGACGAGATCTGAGGGAATCGCCGAGCCGACGCCTGTGAAATATTTGGCATGCTAAATGGTTGTAAATGTATCGGGTTACCATGAAACCAGGGTCTTGTTCGGCGTCCTGGGGTGTTACAAAGTATTTGTGAAATCTAGCTAACAAAATATATATTGTGTGTTGGAGTGGTCCAGATGCTACAGTAGTTTGCAGACCAGTGTTGCCAAATCCGCGATTGCCGCCGGCTGTTTTTTATGTCAGCAGGTTGAAGCGACCCCAATAACGTGATATTTAGACCCTGGAATGTGAATTGTACCAGGAGAACCCCGCCAAAAAAAGGTGTATTTTACCCCCCGAACGCGATTTTTACTGGGAGACCCCCTCGAAAGCAATTGGGCTATTTTCAGGCTAGTTTTGAGTAGTAATTGGGTGAGTTTTGTAGTGAAAACCTTGCAACCCTGCACCAGACAGAGCTGTCGGCAATTCTTCCTATTGTAAAGTCATGCAGTGTGTAACCTCCTGTCGTCGTTCCATCGTGCAGTGTGAACACAGCAACAACTGAATGCTACCCCAGATAGTCGTTCAGTGTGAAACCAACAGTGATGCGACGTCTTTGAAAATCGTGCAGTGTGAACTCAGCATTAGGGCCGTTGTTAATGGCGTCACACGCATGTGGTGGAGTAATAACTTCTGCTAATTAATTGATTAAAGATTTCTGAGATGCAGCTGTATTGAACATGGCCCCTGATTACTAATTTACTATATTTTGTTCCCTGTCATTTTGCTTTATTTGATGTTTGATTAATCGCGGGTTCCCTCTTATGTCATACTCCGGGGTTCCCTTAGACATTTATACACATGCACACTCTTCAAAATGGTGCTTACTGAGGATGCGCTAAAATGTATAGATTAAAATGTATATATATTTATGTAAAATGGAAGATATAGATTGTACTGCATGTTAGCTTGCTTATTGTCCCCAAAAGCATAATTTATTTAAGTCCATATGTCTAACAAGAAACTATGCTTCTAACCACAGGTCGAGAGCTGTAGTTCCTACCATGCAAGTTTGCGATGCTGTCTGCGAATGTTCGTTCGAACTATGGTTTCGGGAAACACCGAATTGTTGAACTATGTTGGTAACGACGGAATTTGCGACCATAGTTGGCTAACGATGCTTTTGGGAAACGCACCCCAGATTAGTTGTGTCTGTTTGATTTACTCAAAAAGAACATAATTTGAAACAGTTTTCAGCTCCCAACCCATATTTAAAACAACAAAATGTATCATTTATTATACACAGCTAAAATTTACTCTAATAAATTCTGATGACTTGCATTGAACTCAGGAATATTAAAACATAAAAAAAAACATTTATAATAATTATTAATAATAATTAAGAAAATGCTCTCTAGTATGAGAATGTCCCTCCCACTAATACAAACTGCCACCAACCAGCAATAGCAAGTAGCAACTCATGATTCATGGCTATTATGTAAATGAAAATCTACTGGCAGTTTAGATTAAATGAGGAGCCCTTCAATACTCCACAGCTTATTAGGAAATATATCAACACCGGTTATAAAACTGTGCCGTTTTATTCCATTTAAAAAATGTTATAGGATATAGAGATGAAAAATGAAACAAGCTAGATTTACCTCTTGTCATCCTCCACCTGAACCCCTATGGAGTGCACCTCTCTCAGCGCTTTGCCTTCTGGGTCTGAGTCAGACAACGTCTCTGAGCTGTCCACCTGGAAAACACAAAGAGAGACATTTAACAAAATGTTTCACAAGAGAGAGACATCATTCGGGCTGAATCTCTCACGGGATTATCCCCTCTTATACCTGCACTGCAATAGAGGGTCTCCACTTCCTCCCTCGTCCTTCCTGTTTGAACTCCTCTCCTCCAGTCAGAGCTTTAGCTAGGGACATACTGTTCTGGGGCAGAGAGGCTGATTTTCCCAGGCTGCCTCCAGCTCGGTCCCTAGATCCCCTGGGCCCCTCCAGAAGGTTATCAGCTGAGCTGCTGTGTTTCGGTTTCATTGGACCAGGTCCACCAGGGTAGGCGATGCTCTGAAGGGCCCTGCCATTCAAACTCTCCGCGGAGTTGCTGCTCTGTCTGACATGCGCAGTGCCCCCGCCAAGATAATGCCCACCTCTGGAGCTTCGGCCCCCACTGCTCTCCGTCAGGTCCACTGAGTTGCTATGCTGTCTGGGCCGTACCAGTGCGGGCTGTCCTGTACTCTGGAAGTAAGCATCCTGAGTGGACTCAGTGCTGCTCTGAGCAGTCACAGAGATCATTGGCTTGGACATGCGAGGTGGAAGAGGAGGGGGTCCTTTCCTGTATGGGAACACTAGACCGACAATGACATAAAGGTTTTATTAAGACTGCTATTTAAATATATCATTCATTTGAAAGATGAAGGGCTGTTCATTCAAAACAGTCGCCACAGAAGGAATAAAACATACTCTTCCTTTGAGTTAAGTTAACTTTCTGCTGAAGAAGGAAATTAAGCAGGAAAATCATTAGAAAGGAGAACAGAGGAAAGGTTGCAAGAACTTACAGTACAAAACCTGCTAGAGCCTTCAAGTACTAGGCATATTTTTGGTAGGTAAGAAAAAAGATGGACACACAAACCAGCACAAACACTTAATAGTTCACCCCAAAATTTTAATTTTATGTTTATCTGCTTACCCCCAGGGCATCCAAGAGGTAGGTGACTTTGTTTCTTCAGTAGAGCACAAATGATGATTTTTTTTTAGCTCCAACCGTTGCAGTCTATCAGTCGTATAATGCATGGCAATGGTAAGAAAATCTATGAGAGTAAAAAAAACATGCACAAACAAATCCAAATTAAACCCTGCGGCTCATGACGACACATTGAAGTCCTAAGACACGAAACGATCGGTTTGTGCGAGAAACCGAACAATATTTATATAATTTTTTACCTCTAATACACCACTATGTCCAACTGCCTTGAGCGCGCGCACTGCATCCGGTGCGTGAGGTGTGTTTACGCAAGCGCCAGAAGTGATCTCTCGCGCGTATACGTCACTCATTGTTTACACAGTGCACAAACATTGTAGGTACGACGGCTAATCAAAATGGTACTTACTTGCGCTTATCTGGATTGTTCAAATCGACTTAAAACTAAAAGATGATGTTCTCTCGCGCGAACTCATTCGGGAGTGGTGACTTTCCACGTATTCCCAACTTCTGAGCCTGCTCGCCTGAAGTTATGGTTGATTGCTCTTCGGTTGGATATCAACACACCCATTAACGTACTAAAGTTGTTGAGGGTCTGCAGCGATCATTTTTCCCCTGATGATTTTACATACCCAGGAGAGGATCACATACGACTTAAACCATCAGCTGTGCCTATGGTTTTTCCACATCCAACTGAGGTATGTGAACAAGATCTTTGTATGTGTCCTTTTTACTTGTAAAGCTGCCCTTACGAAAAGTAACAAATAAAGATAAGTTTTGATGTAATAAAACCATGTTTTTTAGTTGTTTACTTCCATTTGTATAACAACTGTTGTACTACAGGCACCATGTTGTTAACCATGGGTTTACTACAGAGACAGATATTTCGTTGCAATAACATTTCAAATACAACACATTACTCACTCTATTGACAGCGTGCCACTGGGTCCCTCTGGCCTTGAACGTCGCCTCCAGTTTATACGTGGCAAGCTAAACACAACATGCAAAACGCTGCATCTCAACAGCGGAGAAAAATCTGGATCTTCAGTCAGGCAGGTGTGTGATGGGACACCTTTGGCAATGTCCTCGTTGGCGTCTTGTAGTTGTGGCATTGCTATGTTCCATTCGTGACAACAGATGCTCTCCACTTCTGTTGGCATCTCACAACACTTACTACAAGAACACCACCACTTTTGAAGAGATCTCTGTCTCTCTGAGGCTTGAAGATGTGCTGCTGCAGCAGATGCTTCCTCCATCTCTCTGAGTTCTTGATCTGAGTGTTCTGGTTCAAATAAATACAGTTGGGCAGAAAAATCCACGTGGTCTGTTGATATATCAAAATCGTCTTCCATTGTGATGACCTGTACGTCTAAATATCTTTAGATCTTCACAGTGGCAGGGAACACATCCGCAATGACTGTGCACTGTGTAAACAATGCGTGACGTATACGCGCGAGAGATCACTTCCGGCGCTTGCATAAACTACGCCAGAGCGCGTACACATCTCACGCACCGGATGCCGTGCGCGCGCTCAAGGCAGTTGGACATAGTGGTGTATTAGAGGTTAAAAATTATATAAATACTGTTCGGTTTCTCGCACAAACCAATTGTTTCGTGTCTTAGGACATCAATGTGTCGTCACGAGCCGCAGGGTTTAATTTGGATTTGTCTGTGCATGTTTTTTTTACTCTCATAGATTTTCTTACCATTGCCATGCATTATACGACTGATAGACTGCAACGGTTGGAGTTAAAAATCATCATTTGTGTTCTACTGAAGAAACAAAGTCACCTACATCTTGGATTCCCTGGGGGTAAGCAGATAAACATCAAATTTTCATTTTTGGGTGAACTATCCCTTTAATGTTTTCAGTACAATTAAAAAATACAACCAAGACAAGGATGTGGCACCTTTATAGGGACGCCTTGTTTGTAATTTCATCCTACCCCCTTTTTGTTTTTCTTTTGGCCATAATGCAAGAGAAAAAAAATACAATGTTAGTGACGACCGTAGGCTTTTTAAAAGTCATTTAAAAGTCCTCATTGTGTGTGACCTCATTATTATTATTAGTAGCCAATGCTAACTGTTGTTAGTGTTTTAGTGTCATTAATTGATTTAAAAGTGACAAAGTGTTGTCACAACTTGTTTTAAGGTTATGGAACAATGACTGTGTTTTGGTAGTTTCAGTGCATTTTGGATGTGAAATTAACTGACAAGCTGAAACTGTTTAAGGACAACTGGATGAAGAGTTTTGAAAAGTGACCCGAGTGTAGAGAAATGTGTCTTAGCGATTGTAAAAAAAAATGGTATTGCAGATATTATCTTATACAGAGCAATCATACTGCTTCTGAGACAGATAGATAGATAGATAGATAAAAATTTACAGCAAAGACAGAATTGTGAGAACGCATACAGATATATGCAAATGTATTCTCTTTACCGAGAAGACAGAAACAGATAAATATACATATACTGTATACGTTATAGCTTAAAATCCCCATTCGAGTATTATCATTCAAAAGCTTTAGACACATCCTCATGGCTTAAGTAACATCCGCTCACACACACACAGACCCATTCAGTAGCTCTTGAGAACGGAGACATGAAATTCAGAGGGACACACTCAGAGATTAAAGGAGTTTTTAAAAAAGCATGCCTAAGCCCTCCTTCCATCTCTCTTGTCCTCTCCTCATCCCTCTCTCTTAAAAACACTCACACTCCGGTGTGTGTCACGAGTGTTGCCTTGGAAAACTGCAGATGGATGCTTTTGACACTTCACAAGGGCTTTAATAAATCTCCTGTGAGATTCTCTACTCTAAACGAGAGAATAAAGGACAGTGGGGAAAAAGACAAAGTCATCCACATGTTGGTGAGAGAGAGAATAAATTGCGATTGCAATAATGACCATACAGTGTACATTTTTACAGAGACTTTTTGTTGTTTGGCGTTTGCCCTGTCTTTTGGATTTTGTCATATTCATTCATTACAATACACTGACAATATTAACACTACGACCATAATCTTGACTACAACCCAAGGGACAGTCAAGGAGACAGACATCTCATGGGAATTTGAGCATTTAAAAGTGTTTACGATGTAACATTTGTTTACAGTCTTGATATACTGAGAGCGTAGAGATAGAAGGAAAACAGTTTTGATCTAAATCCCTTGGCAGAAGCGTGTTTCTCCAGCAATTCCAATGAGACTGATCCAAAAACTCATTAAGTCACTAATCTAATCCCTGTGACAGCATGGAAACTAGGCATACCCACACATACATAAACACATGCTGATGACTCACCTGCTTCGCCCTTCACGCACCCCTGTGGGCCCGACATGGAAAAGACAGACAGGCAGTCATCGTCCTGGGAGCAGCCGGCTTGGATAGCCCGTACGTAGCTGTGACTGCGGGTGCGGAAGCATCCGGGTAGGTCCAGTGCCTCGACAGCCTGTGATTCCATTTCTCCAAACAGGTTCAGAGAGTCACTCAACTAAAACATACAAAGACAAGATTTCGATGAAGGCTGAGTTTCAGATGTTTCAGCAAATAACCAGGACTGTTCATGCAACTGTTCAGTTGATAAATGATATGTAAAAGCTGAACGTGACCACACATTATTACTAATCAGGGTTATACCTAGTGACCAGAATATGAGGGGGTGTGCTCTGTTGACATTGAAACAATAAGCATTTATCTAGAACACTCTAACAACCACCTAGTCATGCATTACCAACTACCCAGAACTCCATAGTAATCACCTAGTTATGTCATAGCAACTAGAAGGATGCCCTAGCAATGACAAGAACACTTAAGGCACTGCCTAGTTATGCCCACCATCCAAAAGAGGCACAAAATCACTTTCACAGACTCTTAAATTAAAAGTTCTCTCCTGGTGGAATGACCTGCCCACCTCGATCCGAGCAGCTGAGTCCTTAGCCATCTTCAAGAATCGGCTAAAAACACATCTCTTCCATCTTTATTTGACCCTCTAAGCTACGTGTACTGCGTTAAGATAACTGAGACTTGTTATGGCACTTGCATATCATTGCTCTTTTGTTGATTTTGGTTGTTTCCATTATCCTCATTTGTAAGTCGCTTTGGATAAAAGCATCTGCTAAATGTAATGTAAAACTCTCTAGCAACTACCAAGTCAGGCCCTGGGCGAAGGGGAACAAAAGCATGTGATCGCACATGGATTGGCTACCCGGAACACGGTCGTGAACAGATCATGAACGGACCGAGGGGGACAAACAACAACTACCTAGTTATGCACTAGAAACTAGCAAGACGTCTTAGCAATCAACAGAACTCCCAAGCCACCTCCTAGTTATGCCAAACCAACCAGCAGAACACCCTAGCAATGCATTCATGATACTTTTGGTTTTCATGATTATTGAAAGAAAAATAAATCATTAAAATAACTTGGAAAAAATAAATACACGTAATGTGAACACTATGGTTTTACCTGAGCGCTGGTCAGAGAGCGTGTGGCGCTACGGGAGCGAGCATGGCCTTTAGGTGTGGTTCGACTGTTCGGGTAGATGTCTGTACACTGTTTACATGAGTACCTGAGAAGAGAAATACACCATTAAATCCCCAGATTGCACTTAGATTCCCATAAAGCAAAACGTACACCACTCAATCATTATGTAGTTGCGGTACCATTGTACAATGATGTACAAAATGGAATTACCTTGGTACACCCATATACCTTACCATTTTCATGTACTATTGGTTTTACATGCTAGTCCAGTGTGCTACTTTTTAATAGTGCAAATACAAATCTCAAAATAGCAACAAAAAACGGTCACAGAGTCTGGAAATTAAAACTGAAAACCAAGTGACAGCTGACTTAGATGCGGTGGAGGAGCGCTGGTCCATGCTGACAGAGCGGCGGAAGGCTTCTCTCTGGGCAATGAGGGCTGATTTGGGTGAGGCTTTCGGGCTGGTGTCTGAGTCAGCACTGTCGTCGTCCCCCATAGCCTTGATGTAGCTGCCACTGCGCATACGTCTGCAAGGGATCTCCCCACCACTGTCAGATGGCCCACCACCGCACCAGTCATCTGAGGGAACCTGCAAGAGACACACAACTTGCTGTCAACATGGCCTTTACTTATGAAACTGATGAGGGATGAGGCTGTTCTATATTTACATAAAAAGCTAATGCTGGAAACTAAAATTTTAGACACAACATCTGCAGTTTCTTTGAATCGAGCAAATCTGCTGAACATATAGGTTGAGTGAATGATTCACTCAGAAAGTCAGTTGTTTCATTCTTAAATGTATCTGTGTTTTTGAACAAAACAGAGTGAATGATTCAGTGACTCACTCATAAAGATTAGTTAGTGTTTTTGAACAAACCGAACGATTGAAGTATTCAATGACTTACTTGTTTTGTACCAGAATGAATCAATGCTTTGAACGAATGAGAAAAAAAGTTAAAGTTTCAATGACTCACTCAATATAAGAAAGTCACTTGTCTCCACCTGGTGTATCGATGTAACTTGTAGGAAGACTCAACTCCATCACTAATTCACAGATTGACAGTCTGTCTGGAGTGATTCAAAGAGTGAAAAGTCCAAGTGCTAATTTCGAGAACCTAAACTTACCGTCGTATAGCTATATATCATTGATATGAGAGAAAATGCAATGATATTGCAACTAAAGGTTTATGTATATCAGAAAAAAAAATCTTGTTAGAGCTGTGGCTTTCTGGTCACAGCGTAACCAGAGGGAATGCAGGGTTGAACTGAGGGCAGCTGAGTAAAATAAAATCTGATTGGCTGACAGGGATGAAAGGCACCAGCTGTACATTTAGAGCTGTCATCACACTCAAGAGCTGCCCCTCGGCTGGGGCATGGACAGAGCACAGATGTGGGGAGATAGCAGGTTATGGAGGGGAGGCAAGATTATTTATTTTCATGAACTCTGCTCTCCAGAGCCATGTCCTTTTCTGATAGCATCGCTGCGTATTATTGCTGTTTTTTGCCTCTGCATTTGCTCTCTGTCACATATTTTGAAAACATAAAATAAAAAATAGTGTCTTACAAGCTATACAGCCACTATAGGATAGCTAGACATTTAATACCAGAACCAATAACTCTTTCAATTCAGGGCAAGGAGAGATGGGCGCAGTTCCAGTGTTGTCTATGTTTAACAAAAGGATGTTCCCTCTTAAACTTGTTGCTGTCCTTACTGTTTAACTGTATACAGGTGCATCTCAATAAATTAGAATGCCATGGAAAAGTTCATTTATTTCAGTAATTCAACTCAAATTGTGAAACTCGTGTATTAAATAAATTCAATGCACACAGACTGAAGTAGTTTAAGTCTTTGGTTCTTTTAATTGTGATGATTTTGGCTCACATTTAACAAAAACCCACCAATTCCCTATCTCAACAAATTAGAATACTTCATAAGACCAATAAAAAAACATTTTTAGTGAATTGTTGGCCTTCTGGAAAGTATGTTCATTTACTGTACATGTACTCAATACTTGGTAGGGGCTCCTTTTGCTTTAATTACTGCCTCAATTCGGCGTGGCATGGAGGTGATCAGTTTATACGACAACTGTAGCCACATTCCTTGACACGTCTGTGTGTGGTGACTCTTGATGCTTTGACCCGAGCCTCAGCCCATTCCTTGTGAAGTTCACTCAAATTCTTAAATCGATTTTGCTTGACAATCCTCATAAGGCCTCTTGTGCATCTTTTTCTTCCACACTTTTTCCTTCCACTCAACTTTCTGTAAACATGCTTGGATACAGCACTCTGTGAACAGCCAGCTTCTTTGGCAATGAATGTTTGTGGCTTACCCTCCTTGTGAAGGGTGTCAATGATTGTCTTCTGGACAACTGTCAGATCAGCAGGCTTCCCCATGATTGTGTAG
>NW_015506044.1:602969-663809 GCF_001515645.1 Sinocyclocheilus grahami | reverse complement strand
TTTTGTTAAATGTGAGCCAAAATCATCACAATTAAAAGAACCAAAGACTTAAACTACTTCAGTCTGTGCGCATTGAATTTATTTAATACACGAGTTTCACAATTTGAGTTGAATTACTGAAATAAATGAACTTTTCCATGACATTCTAATTTATTGAGATGCACCTGTACATATTCTCTGGGTTAAATATTTGTTAATCATTCAGTTTTCACTATGAGGATGCAGGAATATTGAATTAAATAAAACATCTAAAAATGATTAGCACATGTAAAGTGATAGTTCACCCAACAATAAAAAATTATGTCATCATTTAGGCCTCATTTACACTGCAGGTCTTGATGCCCAATTCTGATTTGTTGCCTATATCCGATTTTTTTGGCTGTCCGTTTACACGTTCTTTCAATTGTGACCCATATCGGATTCACGTGTTTACACTTACCATACCATCTGAAACATCGCACAAGCGTTGTTGTCATTTACCGCGTCAACATGTGCTTCCTCCTGAGAATAATGTAACCTGTGCTGACAAAACGAGTCACAATGAGCAATAAAAAAAAAAGACATTCTCCATTAAAAGACCTTCACAGTGATTTATGATTTGTTGGAATCGGACAAAAAATTACTGAGCTACACCCGTTTGAAATCGCTAGAGTGAATTCATCCGTCTTTTCTTATTATTAATTACTATATTAATAATCACAATACAGCTATTTTTATACACATAGGCTATGACTGAGGCCTGAAACCGATCTCGAAATATCCGAATACATGCGTTTTTTTTCCTGTTTACACTGTCATAGAACAGAATTGCAGAATTATTTTCATTTTAAAGTGAACTATCCCTTTAAGATTGTAGGTATGGAGTTATCAGGGGCATTTTGTCCAAAGAGGCAGTGCATACACCAACATGTAGACAAATATATAAAACAATGGAAGGTTGTGCCTCAACAGACAGCTTTATACTTCTTTTCTCACCCCTTTCTTTCACTGACATAAGATGATACTTCCACCACCAAATGACCAAGGAGAGATGCGCTTGTGCTCACACACACACAAGATAAGGAACGCATTATCTATCAGTTGACCACTCAGTGGGGTACTTAAAGGTCATCTCTTTCAAAGGATGATGCGACTTGATCTCTCTATCCATCTCTGTTTCTCTTGGCTCCACCCCCTCCTATCTTCCTTCTAATACACACATGCACTTAGTTACACAAAAACACACCAATACACAAACATAATTTTGAATCAGGAATTCAATTGGCCTCTTCTGGAGAAGCTGATCATCGATATTTCTAATCCTTGGTTTGAGTGTCTCCATTGTTCTCTTCATTTTTCCTCAGACTCCCATTTTGTTCTTTTAATGCAGCAGAAAAAATATTTGTTCCTGCAAAGACGTACGTGTAATGTCACTGCATTAATGTCATACCGTTTTTCTTGCATAACTCTGACATAATTGGCCATTTTGAATGAATAGATCACTAAAAATGACATAATGTGCATGGAATGAGTAAAGTGCAGGTGAGCAAATAATGACAGAATTTTAATTTAAAGGGACAGTTCACCCAACAATTACAATTTTGTATTCATTCACTTACCCATGATGTTGTTCTTAAATTGTATGATTTTCTTTCTTCTGTGGAACATAAAAGAAGATATTTTGAAGAATGTCTTTTTTTTTGTCGTCCATATAATTCCCCATCCCCCTGCCCACAAAAACACACTTTCCTTCCTTGCAACCTGTGCTATTGTTCTCATCCTCTTATTTTCTTACATTCGTTCTCATTATATTGACACATTTTACTTCCTCCTGCTCCTCTGCTAATTGCGACACAGATCGTCTGACTTGTAACAGAGGATTCATCTGGTTCATCCCCATGTCTTCAGATCAGATCACATCAAAAAACTGCTCTCCTGCGATGAGCCCCCAACTGAGCTGCAGCCCACAACTGGGTTTCTTTCTCTCCAGAGGCTCAGGGTAGCTGAGTCAGCTGCTCAGCCTTCAGCTATCACTGTAAGACCTCACACAATTTCCTCTGGACCAGTTGGTCTTCATGATGGAACCCAGAATGAGCACTGATGGGGTTTATATGCAGGCTTTGGGGGTTATCTCGATGTCAGAATCTACTTTGAAACTGTAGCTTCCAAAACTGCAAGCTACTCAGGATATAAAGCATTCAAACTACAGTCAAGCTACTTTTTAAAGTTTAAAAGTTTAAAAATGTTGTTAAAAGTAGTCCGCTAATCTACAAACTACTAACACAAAGGTCCTGTTTACACCTGGTATTAAAAGGTTACTCCAACCCAAAATTAAAATTTTGGCATTAATCACATGTCATTCCAAACCTGTAAAAGCTTTGTTCATCCTCGGAACACAATTTAAGATATTTTGGATGAAAACCGGGAGGCTTGTGACTGTCCCATTGACTGCCAAGTAATTAACACTGTCACGGCCCAGAAAAGTATGAAAGGCATCGTCAAAATAGTCCATCTGCCATCTGTGGTTCAATCTGAATTTAATGAAGTGACGAGAACACTTTTTGTGTGCAAAGAAAACAACTTTATTCAACTTTTTCTTCTCCTCTGTGACACTTCCTGCAAGCGCGTTCATGATTTAATGAGCAGCGCCTTCCGGGTTATCTGTCTGTATGCTGGCCTCTACATTAGCAGGTCACGGCGCATACATACAGACGAAACATGCCTCAGATCACGCACGACAGTGAGTGGTCACAAGTGGTCAGCGGAGATACACTTGACACTACTAGATACCGTGTATACCTGTGGCCAGTTATAGTTCACCCAAAAATTACAATTCTGTCATTAATTACTCACCCTCATGTCATTCTAAACCTGTAAGACCTTTGTTCATCTTTGGAGCACAAATCAAGATATTTTTGATGAAATCTGATCAGTAAGCTACCACGTTCAAGGCCCAGAAAGGTAGTAAGGACATCGTTAAAATAGTCCATGTGACATCAGGGGTTCAACCGTAATTTTATGAAGCTACGAGAATACTTTTTGTGTGCAAAGTGAACAAAAATAACAACGTTATTCAACAATTTCGTCTCTTCCTTGTCAGTCTTCGATGCTCATTCACGAGAGTATCATGACTCAGGAGCCGGCGTTCTCAGTAATCAGTCTAAATCTACATTTTTTTTAACCAAATTAAATAAGTTACGACCAGTCTTAAATTAAAACAAGGTGGCAATCTCTATTCTGATCATAATAATTCACAAAATTTGCACTGAATATACTAAATACTACATGATAACATTATAGAAAAAAAATCTAAAATACATAATTAAAATGCTGAAAACAGTTTTGCTACAAAAAAGTGCAGGGACAATCAGATTAATCGTGAATCCTTAAAACGAATTATCTAAAATGATTTGGAATTCTCAACATATAGAGAAAGTGTTTTTTTAAGAAAGCATGTTTGATTATCAGCTTGTATTGTTCAACATAATATGAACAGCAACAGCAATATAGTAACTGTCATGCTACACACTGCAACTCATTAGAAAAATTTGCTTGCTACCAGAAAAGCTGTGATGTTTAAAAAAAAAAACTGAGGTGCTGTCATGCAACTGAATAATGTAGTTTAGTTAGACATGTTGCTACTTATAGTTATTTACTCTCCAACACTGCTGGCTATGACAGTGTACAGTATCTAGCTACACAGTAACCATTTACAGATGTATATCATACTGCGTGGGAGTGTATGAATGTTGACTGGTTGTCTCTCTGTGACAAATTAGCTAAACAATAGTGGTGACTGACCAGATGTCTTTCTATCAGGGTGAAGCTGATGTTCTGTGTAATTGGAGCTTGCAAGAGCTAATATTACAGGAAGTTAAATTAGTGTCAGGGCAAGACCTCTATGCAGGTTCCTGTCGCCCTGGGCAACAATAGAAGATAATGCAAGAGACAGCACAGTTGTTATGTCCATCACAAAGCATTGACTTTTCTCTCTCTCCCACTGAAGAGCCCGGGGAGAGAGCAGCCATGAGATGTGGTACACCTGATGCTTATTGTGCTTCCTCACAGCTGCTATTCAGTCTATACTGTTCTGAAACGGGGTTTCTTTTCATTGTGCACCAGGTGTTTGAAGTCCAGGCATGATGCGACATAGCATGAATGCAACAAAAATGATAACCAGAAGGCCACAAGCTATTTGACATACCACTTCCCCTGCACAGCCTGATATTTTCTTTCAATACTACTATAAGAAAAGAAGTGTCATGCAGGCAACTGGGGGAAAAATATCTAAAACGCTGCAGAAATCACCCACTTACATCTAAATTTAGTAAAGTCTAGTCACACCTTCCACAGAATGTTTGCTTTAGACAAAAAAACTAAACATCTGTGGAACACAAAAGGAGTAATTAGAAAAATGTCAAAGCCGTTCTTTTTTATTCTTTATATACAGTGGTGGCCAAAATTATTAGAACACTAGTATTTTCACCAGCTAAAAATGGTTTTAAGTCAGTTATTTCTATCGTATGCTGTAGTGTGTCAGTAGGAAATATCAGTTTACATTTCCAAACATCAATTTAGCCATTAATTGTGATAATCCAGTGAGATTTTTGTTTGCGCAACAATCTCTGACAACAGCCAGTGCTCCACACAGAGATCTGATCTCATCATCATCCAGTCTGTCTGAGATTACATGAAGAAACAGAACAAACTGAGACAGACTAAATCCAGAAGAACTGTGGCAATGTCTCCAAGATGCTTCAAGAGACGTACCTGCAAAGTTACCTAAGAAACTATGTGCACCTAGGGAGAAAACTGCTATGCAAAGGATGGTCACACCAAATGTTGATTTAATTTAGTTAATAATTTCTATCGTATGCTGTAGTGTGTCAGTAGGAAATATCAGTTTACATTTCCAAACATCAATTTAGCCATTAATTGTGATAATCCAGTGAGATTTTTGTTTGCGCAACAATCTCTGACAACAGCCAGTGCTCCACACAGAGATCTGATCTCATCATCATCCAGTCTGTCTGAGATTACATGAAGAAACAGAACAAACTGAGACAAACTAAATCCAGAAGAAATGTGGGAACGTCTCCAAGAAGCTTCAAGAGACCTCCCTGAAGAACTATGCGCTAATGCACCTAGGGCAAAAGCTGCTTTAAACCCAAATGGTGGTCACACCAAATGTTGATTTAATTTAGTTAATATAAGTTAATTGATAAATAAAAATCTATTACTGACATTATTTTTGACAGCATCCTCATTTTTAAAACTTTTAACAGTACTGTAGCTTTGCAGGAAGGTCTCTTGAAGCATCTTGGAGACATTGCTCTTAGAGCTCCATCATGTTACCTTAGAAACATAACCATATGCTGACACTCGATGGGAGGTGTGATAGAGTGCATAGGAGAACAATTATCCTCATTTAACCTGATGTCATGTCAGATATAGTTTCCTCCCCCGTTTGTGTGTCGTTTAAACATTTGATATGTCATCTATGTTGTATTCTGAATAAAATATTGACATTTGAAACTTCCACATCATTGCATTCTGTTTTTATTCACAATTTGTACAGTGTCCCAACTTTTTTGGAATCGGGTTTGTAAGTATTTGTGGTAGCAGGTCTAGATGTGTTCGCAGTGGGTGAGTCTAACAGCCTAACAGTATATGTGTGAGAAGAAAGAGAAAGACAGAAAGGAAAACAATAACTGAGTCCAATTACACTATGTGCTCCTCATTCATCAAGGAACCAGAAGGACACACAGTACACCTTAGGACAGGACTTACAGATGTCAGTGTGTGTCATTGTTCATGTGTTTTCTGAAGTTGTGATTTTAACAGCATATATTGCTGGAGACTTATTTGAAATAATTTCAAAACTAAACATCCTTTTTCAAAAAGTACTGTGGTACTCATTCATTCATAGGTTTAACAAAAAGTCAAAATCTTATCAATATCTATATTATTATATCAAACGATCTATAATAACAAAGCAATAGTGAACATGTAATAAAAACAGTTACTTACACTTGGGTTGCAACATTAATATCGTATCCGATATAGCCGACACAGCATCGTCTTTTTAATTTCAATCTTTATGAAAATCCTGTTTCGAACTGTGCTTTGTTTGTAAACGAATCTGTGGTAAAATGAAGTGAACAAAGGACCAAGTTCTTACTGACGCGGTCTGGAACATCATTAAAAATAAAGTTCATCCACTCTTTCCTAATGCTGGGATCAGAAGGAACGCGATGCAAAGACTGTTTTCCACAACTTTGCATTGTACAGTGTCCTGTTGTCTTCAGAGCCATCTTTGTCGTTTGGTTTCTGCGTAGAACTGCATTTGCCTCTCTCGTTATTTACACTACATGCATGAATCTGTGGGCGGGGCTAAACAGGCAGTACTGTAGAAGCAGGTGTTGATCTTCTGTGGAGGCGGTGTTTAGCCACACTATTACATCATAAAGTGGCACATTCCACAACATGTTGTTTTGGAAGATTGGCTTCAATATAAGCTGTTTTTAGACTAACGAGAAAGTTTTGAGTTCTGAATACTTACAGGATGTTTTTATAGTAAAATTACCTCTTATATGTCAAAAGATCAAGGGAATTTTGATTTCTCAGTTCATGACCCCTTTAAAGGGGTCCTATTATGCTCTTTTACAAAGTCTCGATTTTGTTTTGGGGGTGTACTAGAACAGGCTCTCATACTAGGTTGTTCGAAAAACACATTATTTTTCACATATTTTACATTATTACAACACCTCTCTCCCCAGTCTGGCATGAACGGCTCGAATAGTTCCTGTATAAAATGAAGGCCCACCTTCTGAAATACGAAATGTGCTGTGATTGGTTAGCTGGGCCAGTGTGTGTTGTGATTGGCAGCACTCTACACCTGGTCGGAAAATGTCATGTCCCTTACCATAGCTTCCTGCGAGCTTCAGTGTAAATATTGCGTCAAAATCAAATCATTGAGACCACTCTAAGTTTATCTGCCTTGGGAAAGCTAGCGTGTCTCTGACATAGTGATAACACTCATTGCCTTCTCTAGTGCAGCTCAACCAGGTCTCGTCTCATTCGTTGATATTTGTGATTTCACAAATCCCGGAAAATATAAGGAATCATTCGTTGTAGTTTTTGAAAAGTGATTTCTGTTAAATAAAATATCTGCTTTTGAAGTGGACTTTGAGCTTTGTAACTTTGCAGATCGTTTTTATGCTCAAAGAGCAACTTTACAGACTAACTAAAGTTGAAAAAGTGAAAAAGCATAATAGGACCCCTTTAAACCATATAGCAGTGATTCTCAAAGTGTGGGGCATTTTTTTATAGGTTTAACGGGGGCGCGACCAAAAAAGTTTGAGAACCACTGCCAGGCAGTCACACATGACACTAATAATGCTGAATTATGATGCTAAGAAGCATCCTGTATTCTTGTATACTTGATATCACAAAGCAGGATGTCAGAGTTGTGTGTGCAATTGAGCAGATGAGTAGGAGAAATGGAGCACACAGCTTGCTGGTGATATCAATAGCAGCGTTTGTGAGTGTTCACAGTGTGTTTTGTGAAGGCCAAGGGTTAATGTGTTGTTTTCCTGTATCCTCCAATGATGTTTTTCACCCTTTCACACTGAGCTGACAGAGGCTGGAAATAGCATCAGCCTCAATTCTTCACAGCTAGCAGCTGATAACAAACATAATCATCAAGTTATTTTTTTTCTTTCACTCAGAAATTGTCATTTAGTGCTGATCCCCATCTCTGCAGACAGATTAATTCTTTTGACAATGAAATGAATCTGCAAGTCAATAAGGACAGCAGACTGATTGTATTTGAGAACAGAGACACCACATAAATATTGAAATCTCAGTGGGAGCCAATTTGGGGTCACTGCACTGACTTGAAAATGGGCTCACATGTTGTAAAAGTTTGTCTCACTTACATACTGGGGGTTGTATGCCATTCAGAATTAATTGACAATGCCTTTTTAGACGGATGGATGGATGGATGGATAGATAGACAGATAGATAGATAGATAGATAGATAGATAGATAGAACTTGCCTGCAGATAGTGGAGTGATCGTTCCTTCATTTTGGGATCTAGAGGAACCAATGCCTTCTCATATCCACCTCCACCTCCTCCTTCACGGGAAGATGGATAGACCTCTCTAGCCTGACTGACTGTCATGGCCGACCACGTGCTCCTTTTCAGAGAGTGTCCGCTTTCTCCTGCCTTGGCTATGTTGGTGCAAGCCAGGCACTCTCCTGGAGGTGGTCCCTTAGATTTCCTCAAGGTAAGCTCCTGGATGGCAGCATCCAGGGTCTCGTGTCCGGTGGGATATCCACGTCCCCCTCTACCTGCACCCACCAGAAAGCTGCTGTCACTGTCCAGGTTGTCATCGGAACTCCACCATCCAGCTGTTTTGCTCCGGTGGCGGGAGCTTCGAGACTCGTGACGGGAGTCTCCACTCTTGCTTCGTTCTCGGCTTTTGTTCCGACGGGCTGAACGAGACTGGTGCGTTCCTGAATAATGATGTCCACCGCTTTCCTCGCCACCACTACGGTGTCCTCTATCTCTGTCCCGGTACTCTCCCCCACGGGTGCCATTAAACTCTCGTTTAGAGGGTGCCTCCAGTGAATGTGACTTGGCGAAGAGACGCTGGACAGAGTTCACCAGATGCCTTATGCGACTCGGACTCTCACTGCGTTGTTCCCCACTGGCTGTGCGTTGGTACTGCAGGGTGTGGAAGCCATCTGGATGGAAGGGCAACTGTTTCTCGAACTGATCCAGAAGGTTTGGTGGGATACGGTGCATCTTTGCCCCATGACCATGCCCATGCCCTGCAGAGGATAAACACTCTTCACAGGTGGAGTCATAGGCCTGTGGCTGACTGGGGTGTGACCGAGGGAAAGTGCCTCCACCAGATGGGACCATGGCCAATGGTTCAGGGGGCCCACCAGGCGGGTAGTAGGGGTGGTCATTGTGCCCCTGGTAGTGGTCAGGGTGGTGCATATAGTCCCGTGCAGTGTCGCAGTCCTCAGGCATGCGGTAGCAAGGCCCAGAGGAGTGTTGTGACAAACTGCGACTCACCTGGTAGCCCTTCATGGCCGGGGCATGGTGGGCCGTCCGGGCCGAGAGGGGGCGCTGTGGGCGCGACAGGGCTGCGCCGGAGTCAACTATGGAGAGAGGGACAGAAAGGAAATGAGACGGTTAAGCACATGTTTGTGTACAGTACAATAAATATCAGCATTATTCTCAAAACACAGTAAACTAACATGATCCTTGACTTTTCAGATATAAAAAGGATGAAGTAAAGAAAGGCACTGTTATTTATTTGATACAAGCTTTTATGGAAGACAACTGAACTAAATGAAAAACGTCAAAGTCGTATCAACACTAATAAATGGTTAATTTTTCAGCAAATTATATAATTTTTCTTTTCAGGGATGTGCTGTTCTGTATTCTAATAACAACCACAACCAGCCAGCTGACAATGCAGAACAAGCACACTCCAATCCATCTGGCGTAGCAGCGCTGCCATTGACCCTGAACACACAAGAGTGAGGGTGAGCAAATGCTGTGCAAAAATGACTTGCTATTTTTATTTGATTCACTCTAGGTTCTTTGTTGGAGAGAATCATTGTGTCACTATCTCTCAAAATCTGTTCAATTGGCAGAGCAGGGCCGCTTCTCTAATTCAACCTTTAATCTAGTTCATATTCATAACTGATAAATCTGCTTATTGTTTCACAGCACAGTCTGTGCCCATTTTATGATCTCAATGATAAAATGGGCAAAAAGCCTGAAAGGAAACAGCGAAACGGAAAAAGGCTTGTGTTTGTCAGGTGGTTGCCGTTCATATGGGCCTGGTCTTTGAAGCAGGTGGCGTTTCCAAATGCGAGCTATTGCTGACAGATGTTGAGGTGATCATTAGATGGAGATTAGCCTGTTACTTTTAATGAGCTAAATTTGCACAGCTAGCTTGATCCTTTGTGTCATGATCTCTGAGCTCAAAAAAGCAGAGCAGTGCTTACACTTCTTGTTAAATATCGAATACTGTACACCGGTGTGAGGGGTCATTATTTTTCCTGAGTAAGTCGCTTAAAATTTGTGCTTTATGGAAATTAATGAACTTTGTGATTTCTATCCCATCCAAAATAAACATATCTTTGGTTTTCTCACATACCTTTTGCAAAAGTTACAGAGAAAATCATCTGCTGATTTTTGGTCAACGTATAAGGTCCTTTGAGAAATGTCTGTGATTGTGATATTGTATTTTCACACAGTTTAGACTCATTTATTTTGGGCTTCATTGAACACTAAAGCTTGTTTTCATTAAATATCATAACTAAAATGCTTGTTGTGATGTCTGAAGCACCTTCTTTATCTAAAAGAGACAAGTTAAACTTGAAAAGATTTTTGTTAACTGAAATTAAAACAAAAACTAACATAACTGGGAAAAAAACCAAAACTAAAATAACAGGGCATTAAGGGCAACATTTTAATTCTGGTTTTGCTTTCTGATGCATTGTGCATATCATATACAACTTTAAACCTTTACAACCCACCTGCATTAAAAATAAAAATGCCAATATTGACAATCATCTTGTGCTGATTTTTTTTTCAATTAAACATTAAGTAATACCAGATGCTGCAATAACTTTTAATTTGAAATAGAAACTAATGAATCTCTGAGAACATTTTGTAAGCTAATGAATAATGTTTTTTTTTAACTAATGAGTGATAAACTAATTAGAAATAAATTAGACATAGAAACTCAATTTAAATTTTTTTTATATTATAAGCCTTGATTTATTTATTTATTTATTTTTGACAAGTGGATTGTTTAAGTACTGCTGGCTTCCCATCCAACATATCAAGAAAATTATAAAATAATATTAATAATGATAAAAATAAATAAGGAAAGTTAAATGATGTAAAATGTTATGAATCTATCACATGTTGTTGATAGTCTTGTTGATTTCTAAAGTGCATGTATGTGTGTGTGTACTTGTATTCCCTTTGTTATGGTGACTAAATGTCCCCACAAGGAGAGTAAATTTTCACCTTGTGTTTTGACCTTTTTCAGTCCCTTATGAGGAAACAAGCTTATAAATCATAGAGAATGCTTTTTTTTGAAAATCTAAAAATGCAGAAAGTTTTGCAAAGAGCATAGAAAATACAGTTTGTACAGTAGAAAAAACATTATGTAATGTTCCCATAAAACATGGAAACCTGTGTGTGTGTGTGTGTGTGTGAAAAACTGAAAGAACAAACGTTCACAATGTACATCAAATTGCATGGTGCTGTCACATCTCTCAGCATGAATAACATAGAGTCTGGTGTTTCCCGTAATTTAGTAGAGTCTTCTGACAATCAATGTCACTCAACACCACTTCAGGTGCCAGCTGACCCCTGTTTGCCTCCCGTGGCATCATCACACCATCTCCTCCCTGAACCCGAGATGAAAATAGAGATGAAAACAAAAGAGGGCATGAAACTCATCCCATCATTTCCATTCTCCTTCTCCTCACCAGCTCAGAGTCTCTCAAGACAATCTCTCTCTCTCCATTTCTCCATCGTTCTGACCTACTTCTTTCACTCTGGTTTATGTGACTGCTGCCTGTCTGTCTGTTTCATCGCCAGCTGCTTGAAAGCCAGTATAAGTATAACTTTTTATTTGTATGTGTCTCTCTATCCCTGTCTCACTCTTTAGACTCACAGCCTTATGTTACCGCCTTTCCAATATACAACAAGCAAAGGCCAGCCAAATGGAGCAATAAAAAAACCCTCCATTCACATATAAACACAAACTAACACACTAATACCAACACTTTTTTCTTAAAAATACAAGATACAAGAGCCTTTCTAAACAGTAGAGCATAGCACTAGCAATGGCAATGTTATGAGTTTGATTCCCAGGAAAAGCTAGAACTGATAAAATGCGAGCCTTTTTGAATAAAAGCATCTGCCAAATGCATAAATCTAAATGAAAATGTATAATATCAGTCAATACTGGATATTTAATTGTGCATTCACGTTTCCTCTGTTTTTAAATTCTGATTACCTTAGATATTTAATTTACTCACTTGTAAGTGCCTCAAACAACACCCTGGATATCTTTCAAAGACTGCAATTATGATTTCGGCCACATTTTTGTGCACAGTATGCATCAGGTATAGTCATTTGACATATGGCCATTTGAGGCTAAAGGCTAAAACTTATTTGAATGCAGGTGTAACTGACAATACAAAATCTTTTTAATTTAGTTTAGTATCCTACAGTAGGCAAATATTAGTCTATTCCTTCTCATGTGGTCAGTTGTAATAGCATCAGTGTGTGTACTAACAGACTGAGGGCTGTCAGGCCAGAAAAAAATGGACACAGTTTGTTTTCTGGCTTCAGTATTAAGCAACCAGAGAGAATTCCTTCAAAGCCAAAATACAGTTTATGGGTCAACAGTGATGAAAATAATTACAATAATATCAGTCAGCAGCACATTGCTATGGGTCTTTATTACAAATACAAGTGGAGATTCCAAATTCTGCCATCAGTGTTGGTGAATGTCATTTAAATCGAACTGAATTCAGCACAGAGACAATGCTAGTGATGTACGACTTCCGCACAGCTAGCTAAGAATGCATACACTGCCCTCCTAATAGCTCCAGCCATTGTATCTTTTTTTCTGACAGTGACTTTTGCTAAATCAATCATGGTAATACAAAAGAGTAGATACGTCCCAGGCTTTTCCAGAATGTTATCTTATTCTCACATAACCTTACGCACATTTGCTACCAGCGATGGCCCCATTCAGCCCTACGAGCATGTAGAGATCTCTCTCGTTAAATATTTAGAATTGTTCAATGAGGCTTCGTTAATTTTCTGTAATTGGACTGGGAGGTTGTCATTATGGATGTGAGAACATTGCCGAGCTGATAGGAGAAAATTGGATTCACTTTAGGTCTATAAAACAGCACAGAGAGAGAGAGAACAGGAGAGGGGAACATTGCAATGGTCATTATTTGCCCAGGAGATTTTTTTAAACAGCATAAGCTGTGCACTAACATTCTTAAACCCTAGTGCCATGCAAAGCAATTATTTCCACATGGAAACATGCTTTTCCCAAGCACGGTTGGATGAATGAATGAATTTATGGATGCACAGGTACACATCTTTTCAGTCTGATGAAATGATGGTGCATTGCGTGTTAAGGATGTGAGTAATTCTCATATGACATCAATTCAATCAGTGATTAGTTGCAGTGAAATGTTATTCCAGCCCTTGGGTAAAAATAAATAGATGCATGGCTGCATATCATGGCTCAGTCCTTCAGAAATGCATGCATACTCTTTTACTGTTACAGCTTTATATGGACTGCAAGCTTTTACATTTTGAATGAGATTTTATTGAGAAACATGCTTTCATAACCTAGTTCTAGTCACATATAGCTGGTTTTTAGACCAAGAGCAAGCTATTGAAAAATGCAGAGAAGTACCACAGAGATAGAAAGAGAATGACGAGGGAAGGCGGATGACGGGTATATTCTGGCCGACATTCCAGTAGTCTTTGCAAGGGTTCAATGGAATTAGCGTGTGTTGGTTTTCAGGTTCTGACTGCAGTTCTGCTGCAGTAATTGACAAGCAAATGATATGAGAAATGCAATCAAATGTACTGACAAATTTCCATATAATGACAATGACAAAGGATCTGAGTTGTCATCTGTTGAGCTCCTTTATGACAAAAATCACACTTCTTTATTTTAATTAATGCCCTTTTTTGTCATTATACTTTCTTTTCATTCAAAACAGGGATGCACCGATACCGATACCAGGGTATCGGGCCCGATACTGGTCTCCTGTACTCATACTCGTACTCGTTAAAATGCCCCGATACCAAACGCCGATACCACACAGCATGTGATAAGCGCCATATTCAAACAAAGAAACACTGACAACAGAACAACAGACAGCAGAAAGGAGTTAAGGATGTCTACTACGAAGTATATGTATGCAATGAATATAATGTTAAACATTCAGTATTAACGCCTGTATAGCTGATGTGTGCGAGCTGATAAACAAATCACGCTGAGTAGATTCAGCGCACGGCGGCGCAGATATGCTTTGTGTCGAGTGAATATATCTTTCTCACAGACATCACTGGAAAGTGTGTAGCTCGGTCAGATATGTCAAAAACAAGTAAGTAAAACAATGCACAAGTTACTTAACGGTAAGGAGAGAGAGAGAGCGAGAGAAAGATAGAGAGAGAGAGAGCGAGAGAGAGACAGAGAACGAGAGAGAGAGTGCACTTCTGTTGTATGATCTTTGATGTTCACTCACTTAGCACACACATCATTTGGATTAAAACGAAATCGTAAAAATAAGACCATTTATAGGGGCATTCACTATAAACATCATTGATTTTTTTAACCTTAGGCATACACGACTTTCTGGCGAAAGTGAATCTAGCAGCCTGTGTGAAATGCGTTAGGCTGTACTATTCTGCATCAGTACAAATACCTGCACGCGTTGTGTGTGTTTTGCTTGCTTGAGTGTTTCTGCATTATATGAGTGGCTTTGGAATATAAATCGCAGCACGTTTCAGATGAAAAGACGCGACTTCTATATCTGAAAATATATCTGAGTTCTTGTCATATTTTATTATCATTTTCTAAACTAAAGCGAATAAACTGTGATAATGTGAGAAATGTTGAAGGTGTCTGAATACATTTTGGTTTGACTGTATCTATTTGATAAATTAAGCGAACCAACTAACATTATACATACCCTTTTGGTTTCTGTACCCAATATTTAAAAAATGTACAAATGCAATAAAAATATCGGTATCGGGCGAGTACTGGAAAAAGTGGTATCGGTGCATCCCTAATTCAAAAGAATGACATTGTTCATGCTATTCTACCTTTTGTATTGTCTAAAAATGTGTTGCATGTGGTAAGATAAAAATTATTAGACTGTATTTAAGATCTTATTCGAAAATATTATTTAACATCAATGAATGCCTAAATACATTAGGTTACACCAACACAACTTAATCTACAGGTTATATCAGGTAGAAATATCTCTGTAAGGTAGCATTTGTTGCACGTTTTACAGTAAAGAATACAATCAGGATTGGATCAAAATGCGTATTGTGTAAATAATGACAGAAGTCATCAATTCTATGCACACAAAAATCCAGTTCTTGTATACTGTGTGTGGACTCAGTTAGACCATTACACACACATACTCCTCACAAGTGAAGGGTTTTGATATGATTTCTCTCTAAATCCCCGTCTCTCAAAGAAATAAGCTCTTGCCTCATCCCTTCCCCAGCCCGCTCTATCCTTCACCTCCAGCATGGAGAGATGGACACTAACAGATAAATGAGAATTCACACCCTGAGGGCAGTATCTCTGTCTCCTGCATCTCCCACTCTTTCTTCTCCCTCTCTACAGGTGAGGCTGGCTGCTCCTGAGAAGGAGAGGCTTTGAGATCCTGTTCTTCCCATGAAGAGAGCCATCCGGAAGAGGCTACGTTTGTGAACGATCGAAATGAAGGCTCAAAAAGATGAAGGACTTGACCTTTCTTGTTTCAACCAGAATGCAAGAAAGGAAAGTTCAATACCAGTTAAGCTCCATATAGCATTTTTTGTGGTATAATAACCACAAAAAAAGCAATCATTGAGGTTTTAATAGCAGGATTGTGAAGCTTATAATTACGGTAAATTATTTTTTTTATGTTAAATGTATTAATGTGTATTATTAATACAAGTATAAATGTGTATAAAAATAAAACATTAGTATAAATGTGTATTATTTGAGCTGTAAAGCAGTTTTAAACAATAATTTTACAGTCATGTTAGGGTTTTAGGTTTAGGACTGTGTAAAATTAGATGTAACTTCACACAGAAAAGCTTAAAAGTGAATTTTGAGACTAAAATGATAACCCCACCTATTATTCACATCTTATGGCTATACAACTGAAACAGTGTGCGATGTTTATGGTAGAGGTCTACACGGAGGACCCGAGACCCGGGACCCGACCCGGGATCCGTACGGGTTCGGGGCTATATTTTAAATGGTCAGTCGGGTCCCAGGTCTGTTTAACATTGTGTGTAATACCCGAGTCGATCGGACTCGGAGAACACCCGGCCGTTATCAGAGTCAGTCAGCGCTGTGCGTGTGTTGTTTTGTAACTTTCAACTTGTAAAATTAGGATGAGAAAAGTGTGAGTCGGTAATTTGAAATAAGGTGGAGAAAAAAGAAAATAAAACACGAGCGACGTCATCAGAAGCAGGGTGGGCGGAGTTAATGCACACTCACAGTGATAATGGATACCTTCATGAGTAATGTGAGTTATTATTATTTTTTAAATAACATTATGAATGAACTGTCTTGTTGTTATATTTAAAAATTTAGCTCAGACTCGGTTCAGAGAGCACAGGTGATAGCAAATAAGTAAAGCTAACGGCAGCAGCCATGGCACTGGACGAGCAATCGTTATTATAATCCAAATGGGCAAACAGTCTAAATTATTATGCAAGTTGACTCGAGATACAAAAAATGCAAAACTGCAAAGTCGCATTTGTCATCCGTCACCATGACAGCAAGTGGACTTTTGAAACTGGAATAATGAGTGGATTACGCATTTAAAACACGAGCGACGTCATCAGAAGCAGGGTGGGCGGAGTTAATGCACACTCACAGTGATAATGGATACCTTCATGAGTAATGTGAGTTATTATTATTTTTTAAATAACATTATGAATGAACTGTCTTGTTGTTATATTTAAAAATTTAGCTCAGACTCGGTTCAGAGAGCACAGGTGATAGCAAATAAGTAAAGCTAACGTCAGCAGCCATGCAATGGACGAGCAATCATTATTATAATCCAAATGGGCAAACGGTCTAAATTATTATGCAAGTTGACTCGAGATACAAAAAATGCAAAACTGCAAAGTCGCATTTGTCATCCGTCACCGTGACAGCAATTGGACGTTTGAAACTGAAATAATGAGTGGATTACGCATTTCAATTGGCAAGAGAGGAATAACATGGAGGGAACTTTCTTGGCAAGGAGGATTGTGTGCATCACAGTCAGGTACAAGGGAGAAGGCTTCTTACATTAGGTAAGACAAAACGTTTCATTTTCGCAACTTGTTTATCGACTTGTTAATAGCAATTTACTGTGGAATATGTGCCGATCGGGTCCAGTCAGGTCTGTGTCTTCCCGGCCGGGTTCGGGTCCATCTTTAAAATAATTGACGGTTTGCGTCGGTTCCGGGTAGTACATTGTTCAGTGTAGCACATTTACGGGTCTCTTCGGGTTCGAGTTCGAATTTTTGGACCCGTGTAGACCTCTAGTTTATGGCCCTATTTGCTTCTGTTATTCACAACTGTTCACAAGTTTGGGGTCATTATTTTACTTTACTTTACTTTATTAAAGAAAGACACATTAAAGTCCTGACAGTAAAGACTTTTAAAATGTTACAAAAGGTTTCAAATAAACACAAATCATCAAAGAATTCTGAAAAAACAACATCACAGTTTCCACAAAAATATTAAGCAACACAACTGTTTTCAACACTGATAATAATAAGAAATATTTCTGGAGCACCGAATCAGTAGGCTATATTATAATAATTTCTGAAGGATCATGTGATACTGAAGACAGGAGTAAAGACTGCAAAAAATTCAGCTTTGCCATCACTGTAATAAATTACATTTTAATATATATTAAAGTAGAAAAGTTATTTTAAATTGCAATAATATTTCATAATATTAATGTTTCTACTGTATTTTTAATCAAATAAATGCAGCCTTGGTGAGCATAAGAGACTTCTTTCAAAAACATTTAAAAATCTTACTACCCCAAAATTTTGAATGGTATTCTAAGTGTAACCAAGGTTTTCTTTTTTTTTTTTTTTTAAGAAAAGGTGGGGCAAGTGAAAATTAACTTTAGTGGTAATCAAGATTACACCAAAAACACAGTCGATTGAGCTAAACTTGTACTTAACCTGGAATATTCCTTCAGTACAGGCAAAGTAAACAGTTTCATCAAACCCTCTGGCAGATTTTACATCTAAAAATAGAAGAAAAAAGTTGTTCTTTAATTTCAAAGAACTGATCCATCTTTTTAGCAGCTCCCCTCCTCCTCTCCATCTTTCAGTGCCTCAAGTCATCAGCAGCCCGGAGCTCAATATAAGAGAGGATGGAGCAATTTATCAATCGTTCTCCAGACAGACTATCAAAGTGAGAAGGAAAGCGAAAAAAAAAAAGTATTGCAAAGTGAACTTTTCTGCTTCTCTGAAGTCTTAACATCTCACCATTTCACATGACTAATTATGTTCTCTACTCTATAAAATATGATATCTAACACACCTACAAACATATTCCTTCTTTTTAGAGACATAAAGAAAAGAGGGGAAAGGGTGAGCAAGTGCATACCCAACCCCCTCCAGTCCCTCACCCGGGGAGGCAGAGAAAAAAGACCAGGCTGCCGAAGAAAAACGGGAAGAGCGGAGACATTGAAGGACAAAATGGAAGGTCAAAAACTAGGCTTAGAGAAAATGGAGGGAGAACACAGTGAAAAGATAAGGAGGGGATGAACAGGAACATGCATTTGTAATACCAGAGATAGATATCACACTTATCAGCTTTGAGATGTGTGGTTGATACCAAACTTACAGTAGATAAATCAGGCGTTATGAACATAGTGAGGCTACAAAGAGAAATAAATCTCTATCGCTGCAAAGCATACGACACAAAATGGCAAAGAAATTCATGTTAGTGTGCGTACGTGATGTGACGACACTTTCGAACGCGCTCAAAATCATGTGAGCAGCCCATTTTACTCTCTTTGATCTATTAGCCTGTTCTAGAGATATGTTGAATATTCATACACACACAGTCTCTTTTATCCTCTCAGTCATTCTTTTCATTTATATCTCTCTCACACACACTGTTATCCAGCCCAGAGAGTACAATAAGCCCAGGTGCTTGTGTGTTAATGGATGTTACGCTCATTATTCATGTTACGGGCCCATGCACCATTAGTACTGTGAGTGGGACAGAGGGTTGAGAGGGATTTAAACAGCTTTCTGCTCTTTTTACTGACTGCTTTACTGAGCAAACACTGGTTTAGCGGTGCTCGTAAGAGGACGCCGAGCCACGTTACCTCTCTGACATTGGGGGATGGAATTGGACCATCTTATGCTATTCAAATTTATGCCATTAAAGCCAGAGGAAGCATGTTCTTCCACACACATGTTCGCAAGCACACCCAAAGCTCTGCGTTGCTAGGCTACACCATTAACTAGGTTATTTCATGCACAACAGAAATCATTTTCATAATGATTTCACGTTGGTTTTTGCCAGTTAGATTGCATCCTGTTGGTCAGGCTCAAGGAGATAGTCCTTTCTGTGCAGGAAGCAGCCGACTGGCTTTGAAGTCATGCTGAATCGTTAAGTTAGTCGAAAACTACCAAGACAGCATGAGATGGACGCTCATTGAATGTGAGACTGAACTTGTGTGTTGGATCAGAGTCTTCTGATGTATTCCTGTTGGCGGTAGAGGAGGCTGAAATGGCAGGCAAGTGTTGGTCTATCTATCTATCTATCTATCTATCTATTAGAGAAAAAAGAAAAGAAAAGAAAATTAAATATAATTGTATTTAAATCATATATATATATATATATATATATATATATATATATATATATATATATATATATATATTGTATTTAATTATTTTTAAATGAACTTAAAACTCTAATATCGTCCAATAAATCAGATATAGCACCAGTATATATGGCTCCAAAGCTACACATTTTTTATCTTTAATTCTCTCACACACACAAAGACACAGATGAACATTAGTTGTGCAGATATGCCAGTAGTGTATAATAATGAATAATTGCATTAAAATAATCGCCGCAATTTGCTTTCATGGCAGCCATACCAAATTACCAGAGCTGCAGCTCGGTTATGTCATCCAAATAAAAATAAATTGCGACAACTGGTTCGGTTGGCTAATGACCAGCCTGACAGATGATCCTTGTAATCATTCTTGTTTATATCAATCTGTTGTCTACAGGCGGGGGACAACAAATATCTGGCAGTTCAGATCTGTCACACTGTGTGAAGTACACTAAGATGACGCTGATGATGGCCACTTTCTCATCCTCACAGACTGTAGTTTCAATCTAGTGTGCTTTATTGACATGACAAACAACAAGCCATTTTTTATATGGCCACAGTGTTTGCAGCTTAACTGCCGAAATAAATAAACCCTGATGTCCAGTGTGAAGAGTGACAGTCAAAAGATGCGTGGATAAACAGCTTTTAGTGGGCTGCACAAATGAGAAAGCGAGTAAAAAGCCATCATGCATTTCTACATGACCATGATTGCAAACAAAGACACAGAGCAGAAGCAACAGTGTGTTTCAATGTGATCGAATTAGCAGAAACACACACACACTGTTCATTCTGTGATAAGAGAATCACTGCAGCTCAACTGATGGGAGACAGACCACTGTATTACTGAGCTGACATACTACAGATAAAGAACTAACCTAAACATCAGCATTATATAGAGCCAGATCGGCCTCAAAAATAACACATTTGCAAAACAAAATTCATTGTTGTTAGTAGTAGTATCAGGTTCACAGTAACTTTTGATCAGGCATTAAAAACAGCTATCACCACCGAAGGGAGATTTCGACACACACAAGCGAAGAGATTTAGCATGGAGGATGAAAACCACACTCAACGAGTAAGTAAAGTCGTTTTTTTATCTGATGGCATTTTCTTATGATTGAAAGTTGTTTTAGTTAATTAAGTGTGCAGTGTTACAAAGTTGTTAGTCCATGCCAGCTTTCTTATAGTATAACTGGTGTTTGTAGGAACACTTTAGTAATCACAGGATGAATGGGCGATAAACAATCAGTAAAACAACGATTTCGATGCTAAACTATTGCATAATTTTAAATGTGATTTGTACTCAGTGGGTTCTAAAGTTACCATTGACACCAGCTATAATCATAAGAAAATGCCATCAGATAAAAAACCGACTTTACTCACTCATTGAGTGTGGTTTTCATCCTCCAATGCCGAAATCTCTCCGCTGTGTGTGTTCGAAATCTCCCTTAGGTGGTGATAGCTGTTTTTAATGCCTGATCAAAAGTTACTGTGAACCTGATACTACTACTAACAACAACAACAGAACACATTACATAATTGTTGTTATTAAATGAAATATCAGGACATTTAACACTTATTTGATAACATTACAGATTGAGCAACTTTGGTGTATAAGACAGCAGGCTAACCGGGTAGCTGTATTTTGTGCGAACGATATAAATCATAATGTGATTTTGTAGAAATTGTAATCAGGTGCTAAAAAAATAATACACATTAACAGTGTTTAGCAGTAATGCGTTACTGTCATTTGATTTCATTTTTAGTAACGGAGTAATTTAATGCGTTATAATTTTCAAAATAGTAATTATAGAGTATACTATATCGATCTACACTTACAGACTTTAAATTTTGATTACTGGAGAGTGCGAACATTCGCGTCCCATACACCGCAAATCCCTGAGTGTCTCTGTGAACTGAAGCACACACACAGAACAATCCAGAAAGGGGCAATGCCATCATCTTTCTCCTTTAATTCTAAACACAGAATAAGAACATACACAAGCAAGGCCATATCGCCAAGTGCCTCCCCTACAAATCTCTCTCCATGACGGTGACAGCCACACTTTTTATAACAAGGCAGTAAATGAACCAAACCCACCCGAACTAACTTGAACATAAACACAAATAACATTGCTAACGCAAAAACTCAACCATCTTGCTTAATTAACACATAAATAAACTCTAAACAAATACCCATAATGCACCTGGCTGCTAGCGCTCACTGCCATTACAATACCAAACCATGCACGCAGCAGCCGCTTGCTTTAGTTAAAAATAACAGTGTTCTGTTAATGTTGATGCTTTAATAACGAATACTTATCGGGAGCGTGTATGCTGGGATTTCATAAATGTAATGGAGAATAAAGTAACAGTAACTAGTAATGTAACTAATTACTAATTACTTTTGAAATAAAGTAATCAGAACAGTAACATGATTACTTTTAAAAGGAGTAATCAGTAATCAGTAATTTAATTACATTTTCAGAGTAACTTGCCCAACACTGCCCATTAAAATGTCTTTATATCAAGGACCCGATCATGGAACAATGCACAGTACAAGCGCAGCGTTGAGCTTCTTGAGTCTGTTCAGTAAAGAGCGTTTTGATTGGTGGATTAAAAGCTCACCGCAATTAGCTGAATGGAACATCCTCCAAAAAAAGATATTTATGAATCTTAACCTGCCAGGAAGGTCTCAAAAAATACCACACACAAATTCAAAGCAGTCCACGCATGTGTGATGATTCGCAAATGCAGATTCAACGATCCATAAATACATGTACCATTATTCATAAATGTGTGATGGAAATTAATTCAAGAAATGTATATATACATATTTGTGTAAACATTTTAAATGTATTTAGGTAAGATGCATTTGTGTGAGCATTTGGGGTAATATTTATGCTTTTACTTGTGTATTTATGAATTGTGTTTTGAAATTACGATTCAGATTTTGTAAATGTAAATTGTGCTGTGCATTTATGAATTTTGTTTTAAAAATTTGTTATTTTTGAGGCTGATCTGTCTCCATAGCATTACACCAGACCCAGCTTACCAGAACACATTTATAAATGCAGATGAGACCTTTACTCATGCAAACATGCATCAGGTTTCCAGGTGTTATTGATGTATTGGATTCTCTTTTAGAAGACAAATTGACAAACCAATTTTTCTCCACTTTCTCTGTGAAGGTTGTAAGTGCAGGCCCTATCTGTAATACTACAGCATTGTGTCAATGATCCTTTAATTTCTCTGACCATCAACACAATATTGCAATTATCACTGTATTAAAAAAAGGTGGTAACACTTAACTATAGAGATCGATTCTCACTATTAACTAGTTGCTTATTAGCATGTCTATTATTACCATATAGGCTGTTTATTAGTATTTATAAAGCACATATTCTGCAAGACCATATTCTACATCCCTATCACACCCAAACTTAACAACTACCTTACTATTAATAAGCAGCAAATTAGCAGTTTATTGAGGCAAACGTTGTAGTTAATGGTTTGTTAATGTTGAGAATCTGACCTTAAAATAAAGTGAGACCAAATATGTATATTTCATATTTTTCCATGTAACCTTTAAGGGCATCTTATTGAGCATGTGATTTTTTTTTTGTGCAAAATCCTGCATCTTATTCACAATGATCAAATGAATAACTTAAGTTTTTAATAAATTAAGTAAAATTTTATACAATGTGCATATACAATTATCAGCTGGATTCGCAACAGGTGTGTACACTTTTTTTTTGCCTTAATTGTAATGGTAATATATGCAGATTATTGTTAATTTAAATTCATCATTAAATTCATCATTCATTTCTAAAAATTCAAAATATTTTAAACAATTTTGTTGCATTTTATTACATTTTATGCACAGATACACTGCTGTTAAAAAGTTCGGAGTCAGTAAGATTTTTTTTCTTTAAAGAAATTAATACTTTTATTTAGCAATGATGCATCATTGATCAAAACACAGTATAACCTGTATGACATATTTCTGTCAAGTCCTTGATAACAATAAGATACTTCTTTCAAAAATTATATATATATGCATATACATTTAAACTCAATGTCAGTGAACTTGTCTTCTTATGCTAATGATGCATCTTAGTGCATTTAAAATCTTTAGGTATCTTTAGAGATGTCTGTGTAGATTTTGTGCACAGATGCTTGTGTCTATTGATCATGGCAGAAGTGAAGATGATCAAATGGTGGAGAAGATCATTATAACCACATACAGTATATTATGACATGCGGTTTAGTCATTGTGTCTGGATCACAGTGGTGGATCAATGATGTTCAGTCCCACCAAAGTATGCAAGATAACAGTTGCTGTTGTGCTTTTTGTAATAATTACAACAAAAAAAAACTTTATTCCCAAAATTAATCAGTGCTGCTTATTTCCATGCAAAAGATAGCTTCAGTTGCACAGTGAAAATCAATAGACTTGCAGATGTGCTCCATTTGAAACCCAGTCCGTTCATTTTGATCTGGTTCAATAAATCTCTAGCTTTTTCCCACACATTTTATCTGACACAATATCATGATGTTCAGCTGTGCATGCATGCAGCTTAGAGAGAACAATGCTGGTGGTAAGTGCGAAAATTAAGATTTATTAAGGGACGCAGGTTGTCTGAGGTGTGCACAGCCCTCTAAGCCTCATGATGAACTGCTTCCACATGACGGCATAAGAAATCCTGTTACAATCTGACAGTGGGAGTGATAGCCGGTGGCAATGTGCAGACACTAGAGTTTGGCATTATGAAAATTTTGGAAAGGCTGTGATTACTGAGCATCTATGAAACTATCATAAAGACACAGACACATGGTGAAATGCATGCTAATGTTCACACCTGCACACATGGACACACACACAGTCCTTTAACAGAACTAGGTCACTGCTTCTCTGCTACACTCAAGCAAGCATTTCTGCGTAATAGCTCCACATGCTCCCCTTTTCCTCTCTTGTCCTTTTCCCCCATCGTTTCTGGGATAATTTCACCTCTCCTTGTACCCACCACACACACACACACACACACACACACACACACACATAGACAAACACGTAATAATCTCCCTTAAGTGACTATAGTTGCCCATGTGAATGCTCTCTTCTCAAGTTTCTAATGAAGGATCACAACATTATGCTCAGGAGTCAAAAGGATCGATTCGCTCATGAATAAATAAATAGAACAGCTTCAGAGTATTTCTGGTTGGAGTTGGGATCTGCACTGATGGTCCGTCTTCATGTAGTCCATCATTCAAAAATAAATAAATGAATAAAAATGGGTACATCTGAAAGCACAGACACTAAAACATCTGAAACATCAAGTAACTAAAACATAAGCATTTAACGTACATGTTCAAAAGTTTGCTGTTGGTATCATTTTTTCAATGTTTTTGAAATTAATTAATAAAATTATTAAAAATACAAATTAAAAAATTAAATCCAAAGTTGTAAGTTTTGAACTGTGGTGTATGAATGCACACTGTTTTATAAATCTTTAGGTTTATGGAATGAATAAGTTGACTTTAATATATTTAATCACTATATAATTAAACATGTTCAAACAGATTCATTTAGAAAAAAAAATATTTACTGATTTTTTTAAATAGAATAGTATATTGTAAATAACTCTTCACTGTACATTTCTCTCTCTCTCTCTCTCTCTCTCTCTCTCTCTATATATATATATATATTATTGTTAAGAGGACGTTTGGTTAGAGATGCAAACATATCTACATAATAGAAAATGCAATATATGTAAAATGTAAAATTAAAATATATTAATATAATATACATACAATTTTTTTATGTTGTCAATGTGTCCAACATTTCAACTTTATTCATACATATAAAAATATTATGCACAAACTATGAATATTAATATGATCAGGTTGAAATAAAATGAGCAATAAAGGCTAAGGATCTTCTTTGCATCTTTTCTTGCTATCTGTAACCTGCAGCATCTCCATCTTTTCTGCTCTTAATGAGTGGATATGAGATAGCACAGATGTGCCATAATATGTAACCATGAAAAGTGAGAAAACCCAAGAGACTTACTTATTACCAGATCCAGTCCACAGGGACATCCAGCTCAGCTGTCACTCACTAACTAAAAAGCAGCTCTGAAGAGTTTCATTACTCAATCCTGGAGTGAAAAGGATGCATTTATAGGCACATATGAGCCTGTATGTGAAGGGTGAAAGTGATAAAGAGACCAGAACAGATAGAAGTGATTTAGCGGGTAAGTGAGAGTGCGAGCGTGTGTGTGTGTGTGTGTGTGTGTTGTGATTGAGCTGTGCTGGCGCCACAGGGTCTGCTCTATGTTTAATGCCAGTGTCGCGCTGTGTCTGGCTCTTGAGTCTTATAGA
The DNA here is from genome assembly GCF_001515645.1 of Sinocyclocheilus grahami. Lineage (NCBI taxonomy): Eukaryota > Metazoa > Chordata > Actinopteri > Cypriniformes > Cyprinidae > Sinocyclocheilus > Sinocyclocheilus grahami. The sequence goes on along the minus strand of NW_015506044.1, from coordinate 637,753 downwards.
TCTGTGTGCCTAAGCAGGAGGAAGCTGTCAATCACAGAGTCAACACAGAAATGCTAAAGGCTTTTAAGTGTCACAAGCAGGAGTGCGAGAGAGACAGTAGTCGATCCTTGCTCTTCTTCTCTGCTGGAGCTCAAATGGTAGAAGAAGGGAGAATGGGACAGAAAAAAATAAGAGAAGGAGAAGATAAAAGGCTCAGAAGTAGACAGACAGGAAAGATTGGAAAGATGCCTCAAAAAATTACAAGAAGCTGCAGGACCAAACGAGACAAACATCCCCTTCTACAAAACCATCTTATTGTGTATGATCTAATCACCTGAAAGTGCCCTACAAATTGGACTGCACAGGGTATTTGGCCATCTTAAGTGATACAAATTGTAGGAAGCAAATATGCTCAGTCCGAAGCATGTGTGTGCTTGCCTTTATTTATATATATATATATAATATAAAATAATATATATATATATACACACACACACCAAAATGTGTTCTTGTCTTAGGACAACTTTGATTAACTTTTTTCAAATCCACTTCAAACTACTGTATATACATGTAAATATTTTTCATCTACAGTCATTTAGAGGACTTAATTAATTTAACTTATATAATACTAATTTAAATATATAACATTATACTTTACATTGAATAGGAATTGTTAATAATTAGTATCCTTAATTTATAATATAATATAATAGAATTAATATAATATAATATAATATAACATCATATAATATAATATAATATAATATATGAGCAATATCACATGAGTAGCCGTGAGTATATCGGCACGGCTGTGTTTTGGCTGTAGGTGACCACAGCGATATACAGCCATATCTCATGGCTACTCGTGTGATATTGTGCTTATACAACAGTTCAATTGCATGAGTGTGTAAATACATAAGAAACAACAACGGAGTGTCATTAAAATCCCTCTTTTGTGCAGAACTACTTCCTTCAGCCACAGATTCAAATCTCAGTTTGACACTGTGTCTACACCACTGCGCCGCAACAGCTAAAGTCTGTCTACACTGGACACGACAAAGTGACCACTGCAAATCATTTGAACTTTGTGTCAGTACGTCATCAGTAGAACGCTGTGTCAGTATTTTGATGCGTCATATTCACGTCTGGTGTAGACGCGGTATAACAGTTGAGCCCAAGCCTCTGTTACTAATTCGAAAACATCACTTTTAAACTAACAAAAGAACGTTGAATTGCTTCATTAAAAGCTTATTTGTATTAAAAGCAGTGTATTATGTGGAGTAGAGTATTATGAGGGATAGATGAACTGAGCGAGTGTGATTACCTGCATCTGATGCAACATTAATTATTCAGCTCAATCTCATATTCACAATAAAACATTACTTTGAATGTCCGCTGAGGAAAATTATATTGTTATTATCCTTTCATCAGTTAAGGGTGATTTCCGATGACAGCGGTGCTCAGTCCATTTGTTGGCTGTGTCTTACAAGCTGTTGTTAAAAGTAAAAATGACTTCCTTATTTACAACAGCGTTTCAGTCTCTTTCAATATAAAAGTCTTTACTGTTGACTCGTAAAAACAGTCTCTTGTCGCATCTAATGGCGGAACAGTGTAACTAAAATCACCATCATGAACATACACACCATTTCTCAACGCTAAATACTACTAATAAACACTACTATTATTTTATCATAAAAGTTGCTAGGCAATTCAGTCAAAAGTACAAAGGCATCTCTCTGATATACAGCATTGAAGTTACAAATATAACGTGATGAGATTTTGTTCTGAATAACCACTAACGTCCTGGAGCTCACATTTCCGAAAACGTTGAAGCAAATTTTCAAATAGACATTATCTTTATTAACAAACCGCATATTTGAAGTATAAACAATTACATTCTTTACATTCTTATATATATATATATATATATATATATATATATATATATATATATATATATATATTTAGCAATACATGCACCCAGAGTTGGCTGTGTGATGATGTTGCAGAGCATTCCAAATGAATAAATTTTGACTCTGTTTATCAGATTGCAATGTTATTGATATGAGAAAGTTGGTTTAAAAAAACGATCATAAATATCAGCATCAGAGACCAACTGCCTCGTGTCAACAAGCTGTAACACATCTGAGGTGAATCTTAATGAGTAGACGCACTCGTTCCATAAGAGGATGAGTGTGGTAATGTAAGCAAAAACATTTGAGGCAAGAGGGAGGAAATGGAGAAGGTGAGAGCAGGATATATTTGGAAGGAACGCTGTCTTGGACCACAGGGCTGTTAGTTCTGCCTTTCACAGGGGAGTGAATTCTAATCAAACCAAACAGCTTGTCATCGCACACTCATCATAATCTAATTAAGTGCAATCTAAATAATGATGAAATTAGCCTTCTGATTGCAAGGGTATAAATGCTGAGAAACGCTTCAGTCTCACGTCGTCATGGTGCTCTGCCATCATCTGTCTTGATTTGGAGTGACTGGCCATGACTCTTTTTTTTTCTTGAATTAACCAGCAAAAATCTATCTATCTATCTATCTATCTATCTATCTATCTATCTATCTATCTATCTATCTATCTATCTATCAGTAAGATTTTTTAATGTTTTGAAAAGTCTCTACAGTAAAAACAGTAGTATTGCAAAATATTATTAAAATTTGTATATATTATGTTATAACAGATTATTATATATTATCAAAACTCAATATTTCTATTTTAATATATTTTAGAATTACATTTTCAGCATCATTACTCCAATCTTCAGTGTCACATTATCATTATATAGCATTATAATATGCTGATTTGGTCTAATATGCTTTTGGGCTAATGCCATTTAGAATAATATATATTATTCTATAGTCACCTCTGTATACATATATGCACCACACTGAACCACATGTACCTTAAGTGCTATATAATACTATGTAATTCTGAAATCAATCAGCTTTCCAACATGTCATGTCAATCTTTCCCTGCCTCCATATTATATTACATTACAAACAGATGGCAAAATCTCCCATGGTAGTGAATAATTTCCCATGATCACCATAGCACTTCAAAGAAGAAAAGATTATGGGAGCAGAAAGTATAATACTATTACCATGTTCAAAAAACTACCATGGGAGCTTTTTGTTGGTGAAAGCTTGTTATATGAGTACCTGCTCATGGTCCTGAGAAATGAGGGTGGGTTCTGATGCTTTTGTGGCTCTTTGAAGTCCTTTGAAAAACCTCATCTGTCAAGTGAATGGATTCTTTGCAATCTCCACAGCACCAATAACTCACTTACGAGCCTGCTAATGTCAGCTAGAGCTGCTCTTAATCCACAAAATCACTGAATTTGTTTTGATTTTCTTTTTATTATTGAAAAAATACTTATTTTTCTAAATTATATCATAAGGAGTAGTTCACTGGGTGGCTGATCAGTTATACACATCTGTAACGAATCAGCTCATGAGGAAATATGAATAATTAATCATAACTAGTTATAATTAATTATGAATATTTAGATCCTCTGTAGATATTTAGCTGACCTCTCAGGGTCAACTGTCTGTTGTAAGAACGTTAATTTCCTGGTTAAGGGAAATAACTTCCTTACTGTACAATTCTACAAAGCTTGTAGCATAAATGGTAATTTGCATATGAAACTTGGATAAAAATTACTAAAGACTCTTAGAACACTAATATGTTGCGTAGGTGTAAACATACAATATACACTCTCAATTAGATCATCCGAATACGAATTCATAGATACTAAACATGGTAAGGTTATATATATGTACGCTGACAGGAGTGTGTTTCGATTATAAGTCTGCATAACAGTATACAATTTCAAAGACAAAATACACGATGACAATAATATACCCAATGACCTGAAGGATCATGTGTGTTCATTCAAAGAAAGGTTTTCCTATTAATTAATTAGCAAAGAAAAGTCCTTCCCTTGTGGATTTTCCTTATGGGCAAGGAAGCGATTTTCTTCACCTAAATTCCAGGAGGTCGTAAATGTGTCGGGTGTCAGGGTTGCCATGGAACCAGGGGCCTGTTCGGCTTCCTGGGGTGTTACAGAGTATTTGTTAAATCTAGCGAACAAAATATATATTGTGTGTTTGAGTGGTCCAGACGCTACACATCACTGATCGCCATGCTCAGTTAGATAACAAATGTGGAGCATTTACCCTTCAGAGAACATTCATTCATTTTATCACATTCACTTGCAGCTGAATCATGCTCATACTGTGTAGAACAATACAATAGACATAAAATTTTACATTTTGTCCACACAAATGATTCCTCCAGTCATTTGAGTGAAGACCAATGAGATTGGCTCTTTCCATTGTTACAAGGTGAGGCCTTTCAAAAGTCTTGAATTGATTCAATTATGCAGATAATTCGGCACTGTCGAAAGCGCTCTGTTTTACAATAATACCGAGCGATGCACAAAAGAACATGTTTGAGACAGCATTTATTGCGCCACAATGTGAACAGTGCAATAATCCTTCGCTGCTCCCAAAATCTTTTCACGTTGATCTTTTGCTTCATAAAGAGCACAGAATGAGCAAAACTGGGTTACATCAGTGAGATGAGAATGTAGACTATTCAAAATTGAATGAGATCAGCACTCTACTGTCCATTAGGATATTAGCTTTCAGGATAATCTATGCCACAGAGCCTGAGGTAATACACATTAGTGTGAATAAAATGACTTTGTCTTCATAAGAGCTTACAGTGATATCAGACCATTTCTCTTTAAGACTCTTACGTCTACAACTGCTTTATTATTAAGAATTATGGTTAATGGTGTTGGACTGTGTATCATTTAATGATTTAATGCAGTGTTGTTACCGTAAACTATAAAACTAAAACTTTTAGTAACTGAAATAAAGCTGAAAAACATTGTAAATAATATAACTGAAAACTAAATTAAATAAGTTTGTTGAAGTAATATAATTAGAACTTAAACAAAAATGAAGCTATATAGCAGTAAAAAACTAATAAAAATGACCAAAGCACACAACAAAATGACTAAAACTTAAGAATAAAAATAAAACATTGATACAACGAAAGATGGTGACATGAGAGGTTTTTTTTTCATTGAGTGAGTCATTGAATCAAATTCAGGCATGAAACCAGTGACTGTCTGAGCAAGTCAAACTCAATCATTCAAAAAAAGCCAAATCGCTTGTTTGCTGTTGGAGCTGAAAAAAAGTGTCTAAAAAGAGTCCAATTCAATGTTAACTTCTTTATTAATTATTATTTCTGAGCTACAATATTGCACGAGCAGAGCAGCATGTGTGCAGCGAGCTGGATAACGAACGTACACGCCCACTACTGGAGCGGTTCTCGTTCTCGAGTCAAGAACCGGTTGCATCGGTTTTCGGATCACCAGTACACTGAACCGAGAACAGTTTCTTTCAGACGCATCCGATTTGAGAACCGAGGAGCTGATGATACTGCACATGTGTGTAATTTTTCAAGAGGACGAAAAGCATGTTATCCAAGTATTTTGTTAAACATCAGAAAGTGTGATAGTATAAATATATTTTATTTAAAAAAAAATGTTTAAAGATGAATGTATCTAATATGTGTTCTTTGTTCAGTTGAAGATTCTGTTAGGTTATAGGCCAAAGGGGTTTGTCAGGGAAGTTGGACAAAAATTAAGACTCTATGTTTAATAGGAATAAGGGATGCTTTATGAAATACCTGTACTGTAACTATAGTTAACGATGACACATTCACAAATTGAGTTTGTAGTAAATAGAACATGAACATGAGTAGAGCAGCTGATGATATGAACGTGCGTGCAGCGTGCCGGTTAGAGCGGTTCTCGTTCTCGAGTCAAGGTTTTTGGATCACCAGTACACTGAACCGAGACCGTTTCTTTCGGACACGTCCGATTTGAGAACCGATGAGTTGATGATACTGTGCATGCGTGATTCAGTGTGAAGCTTCCTAACAGTACCTAACAGTACATGATTGCCTACTATGACTGACACAGCACGTCTGAACCGAACTGGTTCTTTTGGACAACTGATTCTGTGCTAATATTATGAGCGCGGGTAAACCGAAGACTGGAATGAAGGGCAATCTGGCGAAACGTAAGTTTATTTAATAACAAATAAATCGCAATGGATTATGTATAGTAAGTGGATTATGGATTCTGCGCTGATGACAACTAATTTATTTACTTTATATCTTCAAGACTTAAATCCTCGTATGCACATCACTGCCTGTTACTGTATTTGGGTGGTTAGTTGCAAAACTTAATTGTAAACTTTTCAGATCATGATTATGATGTTTTAACTGACTGAAGTTATGATTACTGACTTTATATATTGAATGTGTATTTTCATCCCGGCCCGGGATGATAGACTTGATATCATTATGCCATCGCGAATGACGTCTTTATGTTAGGGCGTAAAAGAACAGATGAACCGGTTCATTGAAATTAACTGTCCGAAACAACCGGTTTGCGGAAAAGAACCGGACTTCACATCACTAACACTAATGTACTGTACATTCAGGGGAGTGAGGTATACCTGCACAGCTCTCACTAGCTGGCCTCTGTTACATATGCAGTATTACCCTATAATGATGTTTTTTGAACCAATAAATTGTGTTACACATAGCCTGCATTGATTGCAGTAAAATCCCAAAATACACTATTCTACTGTAAAAAAAAATATTACTAAAGAAAATAAATATTATTAAACACTGTTAAAGTTGTCATGAGCTAAGAAATCAAAATTCCCTTGATCTTTTGACATATAAGAGGTTATTGTGCTATAGAAACATACTGTAAGTTTCAGAGCTCAAAACTTTTTCATTAATCTACAAACTCGATTCCAAAAAAGTTGGGACACTGTACAAATTGTGAATAAAAACAGAATGCAATGATGTGGAAGTTTCAAATTTCAATATTTTATTCAAAATACAACATAGATGACATATCAAATGTTTAAACTGAGAAAATGTATAATTTTAAGGGAAAATAAGTTGATTTTAAATTTCATGGCATCAACACATCTCAAAAAAGTTGGGACAAGGCCATGTTTACCACTGTGTGGCATCCCCTCTTCTTTTTATAACAGTCTGCAAACGTTTGGGGACTGAGGAGACAAGCAGCATTGGGGGAATTGGTGATCTTCTGCCCATCTTGACTTCTGAGAGACACTGCCACTCTGAGAGACTCTTTTTATACCCAGTCATGTTGCCAAGTGACCTAATAAGTTGCAAATTGTTCTTCCAGCTGTTCCTTATATGTACATTTAACTTTTCCGGCCTCTTATTGCTACCTGTCCCAACTTTTGGAATGTGTAGCTCTCATGAAATCCAAAATGAGCCAATATTTGGCATGACATTTCAAAATGTCTCACTTTCAACATTTGATATGTTATCTATATTCTATTGTGAATAAAATATAAGTTTATGAGATTTGTAAATTATTCCATTCCTTTTTTACTCACAATTTGTACAGTGTCCCAACTTTTTTGGAATTGGGTTTGTAAAAACAGGTTATATTGAAGTCAGTCTGCCAAAATGAATGTACCACTTTATGATGTATTAGTGTGGTTAAGCAACACCTCTGCAGAAGAAGATCAATGCCTGTTTCTACATCACTGTGTGTTTAGCCCCACCCACCAATGCACACACATAGCAGTTAAATGACAAGAGCAGCAAACGCAGGTCTACGCAGAAACCAAACGATAAACTTTATTTGATAAACTTAATTTTTAATGAAGTGCCAGACCGCGTCAGTAAGAACTTGGTCCTTTGTTCATTCCATTTTAGCATAGATTCGTTTACAAACCTATTGGATCCGACAGTAATATTGCACCACACAAGTGTGAGTAGCTGTTTTCACTACATGGTCACTATTGCTTTGTCTCTGCTTACATATTGTTTAATATGTACTGAATATGTATGTCTTTTTAACCTAAATCACAGCAGCGTCCATCTATAAAGGATGTAGGCTATCAAACATACACAATCATAGAAGTGGGCATTTACCTTACCTATTGAAACAGAGTGTTTTCCGATGAAGGGGGTCAAAACAGGACAGAAAATTGCCTATTGTTTATAAATTATGTTTTTCTGATGTAAAAATATTGATAACATAAGTGGACCTCAGAGAAAAAAAAAAAATAAAAAAAAAATGGGCAAATGCACTGAACCTTTCAAGTAAACAGGGAAAAGACCACCTGAGACAATGTACAGTACTCCTATAAATAGGCTCCAAAAGCAGTGAGTTTGTTGGTCTGCATGGTTTAACATAATCAAAACTCAAACTGTCAGTTATAATGATCCATTCAATGCATTCTGCTTCATTTACTCTGCAGTATCCCACCAAATCACATAACCCACTGAATCACATTCTTCCTGCAGAGAATGCCAACAGCAGCTCCCAACTTTAACTATTTACACCATTTTGTCTTTGCCATGCAATAATTTTGGAAAGGAAATATATGTCCAAGTTCACATTTACGAGGCAGGAAGAATCCAAGTGAATTTTACAATGACTGAACAACGCAGATCAACTGAGAATTAGACAACATGAACATTGGCGTTCAGACCAAAGAGGCATTCAAAATAGATTCCTGCTTTGTAGAAATAGCCAACATCAGGCAAAACTGTCTCATGGGAGCTTATATGCCTGGATATATATTTATTTAATTTTTATTCATTTATCACAAAGCACCTTTGATGTGTTTTTCAATATATCAAGAGACCCACATCTAGCAACACACACAATGCACAATCCAGAAAGGCTCCAGGATAACTCGGTGCACGGCACTGACAGTATGGTCCTGCCTCTGCCCAAGAGAATGTGGGGCAGCCTAAGGCATCCCAAGACCCTCATATCCACAGTTGGTGATCTAGTTTTACAAGCATGGACATATGGGATCTGTTCATAATTTATGTACAATGTTGGAATGGTCTCCACTGACTGCTGTGGATCTAGCATCCTCAGTATACTACTTTAAAAAATATATATATAATAGCAATAATTGCAAATGAACAAGAATATCAGTTTTATAGGCAGGTTGGACAAGTATGGATGCTATATAATGGACAGCATGAACCAGAGAGGGGGTTTTATGCATTTTAAGGGCTGAATTACACACTATATCATTGTCTTACTATACTCTTGAACGTATGTGTCGCTAAAGCAAATGGATACAGTCTAAACCATTGATTGCAGGTCTGTTTTGATAGGGTCAGAAATGTAAAGACAAAAATTGTAAATGCGCATAAAAACGCAACTAACAATATAATCAAAAGATAAATGTAATAACACTAACACTTTACAATAAGTTTTTTTTATTTGTTAACATTAAACATAAACAAAAAAGGAACAATACTTCTAGAACATTTGTTAATTTTAACTTAATGCTAATTTCAACATGCATTTTTTTTAATCAAAAGTTGTATCTGTTAACATTAGCTAATGCACTGAACAAACAATTAAGAATTGTATTTTTTTATTAAGTAACATTAACAAAGATTGATAATTGTTAGTCCAGGTTAGCTAATGCATTAACTAATGTAAAGTGTTACTATAATATTAATAATAAACAGTATAGATAAAAATAAGAACACAAAACAAAACTTATTTATAAATGGGTTATATAAGTATAAGCAATTATAAATAAAAAATTTTGATTTTAGAGACACTGTTGTTTACTTTTGCCACTTCATAGTCTATATCATTTTTTTTTCCTGAAGCAAAAGCAGTTGACGAAGGGGCAATTCATTGCTGGCAAGATGGGGGTTTAATAATAGCTGACTGTCTATGCATCAGAAAACAAAAAGGGGTGTGGTAAAAAAAACAAGCAAACAAAAAAAAAAACCCCAGGAAAAATTCAGCACCCATAATGCACTGGGCTCGATCAGACTATTTGTGAGCAGGGTAAATAGTACACAAATGGGGTAAATAGTATGTAAAATGTGTCATCCTGCAGACATTTGCTGAAAAATAAATGGCTATCTTGGTCCAGGTAACAGAAAAAATATACACATTGTTCATTTAATTATCCCGACATTGCAACAATACAAAACTGGTTGAAAATTGGTTAACATACCCTTTAACCATAGTTGAGCTTATCATCTAACTGTCAGCTGTCTTAAACAATATAATATTCCCCTTCAGGAACTCGAGACGCTGCGTCGAACGCTATAGGGAACGCCCATAGCGTTCGACATAGCGTCTCGTTCCCTTCGGGGAACCATGGTTACATGCGTAACCTGGAGACGTTTTCATGTTTAAGCAAAAAAGATGACCTATGTGTCCATATCGACATGTAACCTTTGGAACACAATTGAAGAATCGAGGAACATTGTGTTCATTACGTCAGATGGACGATAACAAGTTAAACATGATTCAGAGGACAACAACATACTGTAGGTAAGGACACACAGAAAGAGCAGCAGAGAAAAATGAGGGTGAGATAATACTAGATTGAAAGATCAATTGATAATAAAAGCAAAATACAGAAAACAAGAAATCTTGAGATACATCCACTTTTGTTCACCAAACCCTACTAGTAAATTTTTCTCAAGACAAGATTGAATGTGCAGTGCACTTCAGCACTTCAAACTCCTGCTGAGAGACAGAGAAACAGAGAGAGAGAGAGAGAGAGAGAGAACACAGTACACAGGATCCCGCCTGATGTTTAATTCATTCTATAGGTCCATGTCTCCATAATGAGGGTTCCTTAATTCCATGTGCAGCGAGAGGTAAAATGTTCATGCAGCAATTTTAAATCCTTAAAAATGTTCACGTTCACACTTGCACTTTTATGAGAACAGATTATAATGAAGCAATAAGCCATGAGAGACCATACTCTCATTACAGCAATTTTACTATGATTAAAGGGGTTTCTTAGGCACAATGTGAAGCACAGTCCCTTAAACCAACTGTGTCAGTTCCTCTTCAGGAACTCGAGCTGCGTCGAGAACACTAGGGGAACGCCTTCAGTGACCCACGCTCTGAATCACATGTGAAATCAGTCCAATAGCTGAGCGGTACGTGCCATACTTCCGGCGTCCCTGCCGGCGCTTGCTTCATTCCTAGAAGCTGACGCTGGCTCCGCCGCACGTGCTTTTATAGCTTCCCGTTCATGACGTCATCCGCCGTGACGTACCACTCAGCTATTGGACTGATTTCACATGTGATTCAGAGCGTGGGTCACTGAAGGCGTTCCCCTAGTGTTCTCGACGCAGCATCTCGTTCCCTCGAGGAACTAGGGTTACATACGTAACCTGAGACGTTTTCCACAATGATAATAATACATGTTTCTTGAGCAGTAAATCTGCATATTAGAATGATTTGTGAAGAGTCATGTGACACTGAAGACTGGAGTATGGAAATTAAATTTAAAAGTAAATAAATTAAAATATAAATCTTACCAGCCCCAAACTTTTGAACAGTAGTACATACAAGACATATATACTAGAATTTGTTTGATCTCACATGTGCATATCATACAGAACAGAACAAAATGTTATAATTTCATGTTAAATTTAATAACGCAACATAATGCCATTGATATGTAAGTATTTTACGTTTAATGTCTGCAAATGTAAGAAAGTGTACGTTTTGTAGAGCCACATTTTACATAAAATACATACAAATTCTCATGAGATCACATTGGCATATATCAGCTATGATCATATGATCAGAATTCAGAGTATGAACTATCCATTTTATGAACACGGTGTTTCGAAAGTATTCCATTAAAGATTGCACATGTCTTCTGCTTGCCCCCAGGTATAAAACATAAAAAAAATCCATGAATTTCCACAAGCAAAGATTCTCTGATTGGTGAACTCACTCCTGCAGCACAGTCCTGCCTGTACAGTAGTCTATGTGGATTTGTAATAATATCTGTCTACTGGGCTTTAATGAGGTCAGAGGAAAATATATATTTTTATATATTAAAGGGAACATAATAGGTTAATTTTGAAATACCTACTGTGTTATTATTTTTACACATGTAGTATTAGCATCTCTAGACCTCCAAACAATCACGAAATCAATCTCAACAGAACAAGAGTGTTACCTGTATTGCTCAATAGAGTTTGTGTGTATCGTCTCACGTCTGAATCCATTTGGGCGGCATTATGCTAATATTTCCACATAGTGAGGTAGATATGTGGGGGCGTGTTAGAATGAGCAGTTTTAGGGGGGCGTGGCAGAGTCTTAACTTTGATAAAGAATATCTCTTTGGTTTTGAGACTTTAGTCTTTGCAACTTCAGGGATCTTATCTATGCACAATCAGCTTGTAACACTCCAAAGAGAAAGGAAAACTTGAAATCGCATCATATGACCCCTTTAATCACTTTACACAGTATGTAATCTTACATGAGAATCACTCCACAGTAACACGAGGGCCCATTTTCAGGCTATAGACTCTGCTGCACTGCGGCCCTGAATCTCATTTCCACACCACATGATCTATGCTTCATGGCAGCAGTGTTCCAACACCCAAATAATTTGAAATCAGCCTGCATCAACACACCTAGAAGGATCTGAATTCAGACATAACTGACAGCGCACTCTTAAAGGCACAGTATGTATTTTTTCGCCGCTAGAGGGCGCACATTCAAAATAAACAGAAACAAAGGCGTAGTTTGATGACGCTGTGACTGAGTGTGGAATCATGGGAGTTGTCATCTTCATCCACACAGCCGATGCAATCTGACGGGATTTCAAATCATGTTCATGGATGAGCTAATGATTTATTAACGTAGTAGAATGAAGCAGGGTGAGGCTGAAAGCTGTCGAAGCGAAACGAGGCCGCTGAACCAGCGTGACACACGGCTCGAAAGCAGTGGAGCTTTTATTATGCCACAGTCGACCACTTCCGCTCCTTCCGGTCGTGCGTATGTGGGGAAAACAAAGCAGCGCTGTTTTATCATACTAGATACATTTTAAAGTTCTGTTATAATGCTACCCTGTGCGGTTGTCACCGGTCTATTAAAACGCACAACATATTAAAGCGTCTTTGGTGTTTCCATGTTTTCTACAACACAAACAATCGAGGGGTTATGACGTCATTGGCAGGCGACACAATGACACTATGGACACGCTCCGTATCACTAGTCAAAATTGCTTATTTCTCTGGATTTAAACATTCTTCGAAGCATTTTGGAAAATGTAAGTACACAAGTCAGCAAAATATATAACACTGTTCTAGTGTTTTTTGGATATTTTAATAAAAAAATCTTACATATTGTGCCTTTTAAGGCCTGTTCACACCAAGGACGGCAACTTTAACGATTACAATAAAATTTTAATAATCGTCCTAATTCGGATGTCCACACCACAACTATAACAGTAACGACACAGAGAAATGTTAGAACTGGAATCACTATTTTTCCAGCTAATGAACAATATAAACATTGACAATCAAAATTCACCTGACTTTTAATAAACAGATGACATAACTTCAGCTCAAGCTTATAGTAAACAGAATATTATCGTCTATTGGTGCGGAAGCTAATATAATTATAGACCACTAAACAACAGTGTTTAGCTACTGCTTTTTATTATACATTTTTAATTTTATTGTTTTTACTTTGTAGGCCTATGTGTGCAGTTTATATGCAATATTTACAAAAAATAAAATAAAATTATTTATTATTATCAATAATAATAATAAAAAAAAAATGTTTTCAGGTGACCTAAAATAAAAGTGCTTCTTGTTGCCAACATATATGTGTGTGTGTGTGTGTGTCAGATTAATTAATTAACTAATTTAAAAAAATGGTTTTGACGTTATAAAGTTATAAGTTAGCTGTTACCACTTTTTATAGAAAGAAGTTAGTTAAATATGGTGTAAAAAACTATTTACAGGACCATGCAGTTTTCTTACACAGTCATATAAATCTTAACCTAAAATCTTAAGGTTTATTTAAAAAATCCATGACATGATATGAGTCAGCTATGCATTAGGTGACTTCTGAGATTAATGCCATAGCTGAATGCAGAAGTGTGTACCGCTTGAAAATGCCAAAGGAACCATTAACTGAACATTTTCAATGTGTTCAGTATTTCTGCAAGACTCCATTTATAAGTCCTGTATGTTTAATCTTCTCACATCCTGAGTGAAACAGGAAATGAGTGGCGGATGAAGGGTTCTCCTGGACCCGTAAGAGGATGTCAGCTCCGGATTATCCTTACATGCTTTTATTCATATCTTCAAACCAATTATTGTCATTTGCGCTTTTATATAGAAGGTTAATAAGGAGAGCACTACTTTGAGCTGTATAGGAAATGAGGCTGTGGACAGGGAAAGGACGTGGAGGTTAGGTTGAATGGAAGAGCCACTCCAAGTACTCTTTTCTTGCACCTTTCATGTCTTATTCAGTAAATCCAAGTGATCAATATTTGACCTATAGATGCTCCAAAAATGCCTGAGCTCGGTAAGAGTCTATGTGTGTATGTTTTCCTAAAGGAAAAGAGATGGAAAAAGTCGAGTTGAAAGGCTTTTTTGACATTGGGATTTATTTGCTTTGTTTTATCAGATCATACCGATATAAAGCATGAATAAATCATATATTCTGCTTCAAGGCCACACTAGTTCTTTCGTCTTGTTTACTCCAGGTTTAGATAGAAATCATCATGGGAAACACACAATACAAGAAACTATCCTAAAGACACTAATGTAGAAGTAAAAAAAAATAAAAAAAAATAGACAATGTGGATCATCTGAAATCAACATTAACAATTTATATGAAAAATGGAAATGTAAAATGCTAAGGCTTTTTGGTATTTATATAGCAATGTAATGATAAACACACACATTTAAGAAAAAGACTAGATTCAAACTGGTAACTCAAAACTCTTCTTTTTTTAAGGAACTGTTTCGAGTCATTTGTTCAAGAATATGACTAGGCCGGTTAAACTGTACGATTTAGATTCACTAAAAAAAAGAACCAACTCAATAGGGTCATTTGCTGGTGAATCAGAGCACATTAGTCATGTTGGATGTTTTTGATTCATCCAATAGAATTGACTCATGGAAATCATTTATTTGTGAATCAAACTACACTGGACTAGTTGGTTATTGTTTTTTTTTTATATATATATATAGCTATTTTGCAGAACACCCATGTTTGTATTGCATTACATTCAATACAAACTGCAAATGCATGGTCCCAATTCAGGTAAAATAGTATGTCTTTTAGAGCGATACTGGAGATTCAGCAAAATATAACTACTAAACTAACTAGTAAATATTTCTTCACAAGTTTTTTATTATTTGGAATTGCCTTGTTGCCTTCACTATCATTTTAAATGGTCTTGAGGTGTGACCAAAGAGGTCTATAATACCAGGATAAATCTGTAAATTAACTTTCCCATTCATCTCAATGGCACTTTGCCAATTTTAAATCTGCCATTTTTGCTCATAGATGTAGTCCTGCTGTCTGGTTGTTTGAGCCAATCACTTGAGCCATAAAGTAAATAAAAATATAAGCAAAATTCTGTTTAAAATATCTAACGCAAGTTAAAGCTCCAATCCATAACTTTATTTGTGTTCAAAATTTACAAAATGTATATAATAAGCGAGTACATCATGAATCCATTTTCCAAACTGTGTTTTTGGCTTATCCTGAATCACTACGGTACACCTATAATAAGTTTTTATATTCAGACTATTTCAGACTGGAGCTGGTGGAACCGCTGCAGAGTAGCCCATTACCTGCGTGATTCATCATAGACATAAACAGAGAGAAGTAGCTCTGGCTACAATGTTCTTGAGCAAGATGCACGTAGTTCTATTTATTAACCGCAAGAGCGCCAAAAGTTATGGATTGCAGCTTTAATGTACTATCTATTTACACTTTAAAAATGGCAGGCTTCCTTATTATATTTTTATGTTATACAGAAACCATAATGGTGCTGATTGTAATGCAGCCCCCAACCAACAGGGGGCCATTAAAAATTGGCAACATAAAATTACAGTGAGAAAGTCCTTCAAAGCTGCAATCCCTCTGGCAGTGTGTGTGTGTGTGTGTGTGTGTGTGTGCAGCAGAGAGTAGGCAGAGACAGAGAGAGGTGTCATACATAATTCACACCATTCTCTGAGTATTTTCGGATCATTGTGACAGGGACATGACAGAGTCCCTCAAAGACCCGAGTAACACACAGCTATTCACTCACACACTCCACATCAACACACTCTCTCTGACGGCAGGGAGGAAACAGTTGGAGTCCTCCCACGTGACACTTAACACGCTTCTCTAGTATGACACATTACGCACAACATCTCAATGCTGCGTTAAAGTGCTGTTCAGTGCACATACGCACAGAAACACACACACAGTCCCACCTTTTCATTGACTTCTAGTGTTTATATGAGTAATACAGAGTTTAATATGACATGTGTGTGACTTCGGAACCAATAACTGGTTCTTATTCAGAACCGTGTTCATTAAAACTAATAATAATAATAATAAATAAATAAAACGGTAATAACATACTAAAATACTCTTATGAGTCTGAAACCATAGATCAGTTTTCAACAGCAACAACAAACGTATAGCCTGACAAGGTGAATCATGAATGAATGATTCTTATGAACCAGTTCTTTTGAATTAATCAATCTAACGACTCACTCACTGACTAAAATTAGCAATTTTTTGACTTACTGAACCATAAATTGTTTCTTTCTTAAATGAAATGAGAACTGTTAGTTTGTTTTGTAATTAGAATGTGTATAAATGATACTAAATAAAAATATGGTAACACTTTATTTTAAGGACCTATTCTCGCTATTAACTAGTTGCTTATTAGCATGCATATTACTAGCATATTGGCTGTTTATTAGTATTTATAAACAACAAGTTAATGCATTATTCTGCATGACCACATTTAGATCCCTCCTATCCCATACCTAAACTTAACAACTACCTTACTAACAATTAATAAGCAGCAAATTAGGAGTTTATTAGGAGTTGAGGAAAAAGTCAAAGTTAATAGTGAATATCTGTTACCTATTCTAAAGTGTTACCACAAATATTGTATTAGAAATAAATAAATGTTATACTAATATGTTAAAGTATGATAATGCTCATATAATGGAAAGTAGTTAAAGGTAAACAATACATTATTTTTCAAAAAGAAAAATAAATAAATACATTTGAAATATGAAAAATAGCAAGTTCATTTACAATGCATCATTTTGAATCATGGCTCACTCACTGACTGAAACAATTACTGACTTGCTGAACAAGAAAACTTAGAACCGTTACTGTTTTGTACTGAAAACTTGTGAAATTAATTGTAAATGTAAATAGTGTATGAAAAAACATTAAAAATGTATTCTATAAGTTAGTATTCTAATGATCATGAAGACATAATATAAATTGAATTTCAAATAAAGATTAAAATTAAAATACACATTCAAAAAGAAACAATGTTTTAGTTTAGTTTAGCCTATTTGTAAAATATTAAAATAATAGATTTGAACAAATTACTGTATGCAGGATAATAAAAAAAGTCCTGGAAGAATTGTTAATGGAATTGTTAAGTACTGGAACTGGAAAACCATCCTTACCATTTCCTTCTCTAATGCACAACGAATGCATCATTGTTTTATGTTAATGTATGGGGGAGTGTGTCATCCTGTGATTAAGTGCATGTTGCGTGTATAGGATCAGCTGGCAATGTGACCAACATTCACTACAGGAGAACATATAGAACAGGCAGAAAAATCTGCCAGCACCCTTAGGACTCAAAGCAACTCAAGTGCAAACACACACACATAGGCAGACAAAAATACAGCACACACTCATTGCACAGTCATTCATGTGCAAATGGAATGCTTAACAAACTGTCTAAATAAGGTACAACTGATTCTATTAGCTGACTGGCTACAGACTCCATTATGGCTGCTTGGCTGAGGATAGAAATAATTAGTCTTTGACTCATTCTTATTCAGCACAAAAGCTTGAAAACATTCCCCATCATTAAATTTTGCTGGGATGCTATTTGGTGGCTGTTTTGTTTGTGACGTTTTGGGTTGTTGTCTAATGTGATGGGTTTGGGATTGCATCGTGATGGCTGGATAACTCTTACTAAATGAGCTCCTCTGCACTACTGCAGATTAACTGAACTACAGGTGAGTAGAAAAATGACAAGATGAGCTGAGACCTTGTTACAATCAGGAAATGCTTTCCAATAAAATTATTTAAGCTTCTTTTCCCTCTGGATTCGATATATGGACATCTAGAGCTGGACAGATAAACAGATCAGACAGATCCACAATAGACAGATAATTACCTCATAGAGTCAATTTTTGTAATTTATCCCAAGACCGTCACAAGGTTTGACGCCAAGATATCGTCATCCAAGTTTATTGAGCTGCTTCTGGACGGTCCCACCTCTAATTCTTCACTGCAGTATATAATTATGTCACACATGTGGGGCAATGGGCATCTCCAGCTCCATCAGTAGAGGTTTAAGGTGCAATTAGTAAGTAATTGACTGTGTTTGTCGCTGTAATATTCTGATAAATATATTCTGTGCTAACCAGCTTCACTCTCCTGTGTGCTTTAGCCATTTCATTGGTCAGCGTAGGTCCTAGGGAAATACAGAGAAAATATTAGCAGAGCACAAATCTGTGTAGATTCTGGGAAGTGCTGGGCTGTGATGCTGGAGGGACTTTTGGACCGTAAATCTCTGACAAAGGGCGATGCTTGCTAGAAGGGATAATCCAGTTGTTTTTGACTCTGTTTCTCATCTAAACCAACACTAACAGCATTATTTCTCTCATGCATACAACACTTTCAGATGCTGCAATCTGCCACTTCTGATTCTAAAAAAAAATGATTTATGTCTTAGGAAACTGCATTTATGTTAGACCACTGAGAATTATGATCATATACTGTATAATAATATGCATATAATTGGAAAAAAAACATACATATACTGTTGTAACGATTCAGTCCACTGAAGGCGAGCGTAAGTGAGAACCCAAGTGCAGTTTATTTACAGGTGATCCAAACATCCAAACAATAATCCAAACAGACGAAGACTAGAGACACAGACTTGACTTGATGAGGCATGAACAGACTTGACTAGGCATGAACAGACTTGACTAGACTCACTGACAGCGGGTTACAACATCAATACACGACGAGGGACAATGGCAACATGATGGCTACTTATAGAAAACAAGAGGGTCACATGACAAGAACAAACCAATGGGAAACAAGACACATGACTAGGACAACCAATCAGAACATGACACATACACAAGCCAGAGATACATGAGGGCAAGGGAAGCATGACACAAACAGCATAAAACAATTACAAACTAAAATACATGAAAACATGAACATGACAAAACCCCAAACACCACATTACAACTGTAAATGGTTAATGCCATCTGCCTAATATCATGTTGCACGGAGACCTCTGAACGTGTCCAGCACATCCCATAGATCAGTGATCCTCAACTCTGGACCTTGAGATCCACTTTCCTGCAGAGTTTAGCGCCAACCAGTGTTGGAGAAAGTTACTTTTAAAAGTAAAGCATTACGATCTTGCATTACTCCCTTAAAAAAGTAACTAATTAGGTTACTTAGTTACTTTTTATGGAAAGTAATGTGTTATGTTACTTTTGAGTTACATTTTAAATCTGGGCAGGGCTTGCTTGTTTGTTTTTAATATAAAAAAATATTATTTTACAAATGTAAAAGCCCTTTCACACCAAAAGTGAAATGAATACGCCTCAGGCTGAAGGAAATGTAAATTCACATCTGTACAGTAGAGGGTGCAGCTCAAACAAATTCCATGAAGAATAGGACGCTGGAGAAGAAAGTTTAACACTATTCAGAAATAACAAAAATGTGTGGAAATAACATTTTTGCTTAGTATGGTTGAATTGGATCAATGAAAGTCAGTAGCAAAGAATTGGCTTGTTTAGTTAACACTCGAAGGTGATTGGGCTCTCGGGCGAGATCCCAATTCGTCAGTCACTGACGTAACGTCTCCGTTCCCTCCTTCAGGGAACGAGGGTTACACAAGTAACCTAGACGTTAATAAATTAGGATTAAATAAATGATATTTGTCTTATTTAACATATTTAATTATTGCAGGTTTGTGTAATATTCTGAGTTTGCATTTAGTGAATAGTGAATCTGTTTTTGTGCAGGTGAGATGAGTAAATACATGTTCATATTTAGTCTAGAACTACAGTAAGCATCATGTTTACACCGCGCACACAACGCCTCTGCACTTACTCCCGATTTCTCTCAGCATGGCAGCACCAGGGCTGTCAATCAAGATATTTACATTTACATTTACATTTAGTCATTTAGCAGACACTTTTATCCAAAGCGACTTACAATTGGGGGATACATAAAGCGATTCTTCTTAAAGAGGCAAACAGACACAAGAAGTGGTTGTAATACCAAGTTCTTAGACATTGTTCAAATAAGTACAAGCTAGAAAGAGAAGGAATAAATAAAGAGAGATACATTTTTTTTTTGACATGGGAAACAAAGTAACTGGAGTTAAAAAGTAACTCAGATATTTCCTTCTAAATAAAAAAGTAATGCGTTACTTTACTAGTTACTTAAAAAAATAATCTGATTACATGACTTGTGTTACGTGTAATGCATTACTACCAACACTGGCGCCAACCCTAATCAAACACATCTGAACAAGCTAATCAAGGTCTTCAGGATTACTACAAAGTTGCATGAAGGTATGTTTAATCCAGGTTGGAGCTAATCTCTGCAGGAAAGTGGATCTCGAGGTCCAGAGTTGAGGACCCCTGCCATTGATGTTAAACTGGACTGAGATCTGGGGAATGTGGAGATCAAGGCAACATCTTGAACTCTTTGTCATGTTCCTCAACCATTCCTGAACACATTTTGCATTGTTTCACGGTGCATTATCCTGTTGAAAGGGGCCACTGCCATCAGGGAACATCATTGCCATCAAGTAGTGTACGTGGTCTGGAAAAACCTTAAGGTCTGTGGTACGTGTCAAAGTAGCGTCCTCATGAACAAAACACATATAAGCACAAACTCTTTGAGGCACCGTGCTGTACAATAATGTAGTCTATTATAGACCAGACGGTCCCACACACACACACCCATGGCTTCTCAGTAGAATATTGCCCATTGTCTCCACTGGCCTGCAATCTTCTTGATGCCAGTTCAATGGCTGCCCTTCTGTGCACAATTTTTGGTAGGTACTAACCACTGCATACCAGGAACAGGCCAACAGATCTGTCATTTTGGAGATGCTCTGACCCAGTCGTATAACCATCACTATTTGGGCCTCGGCAAAGATCTTTTTGCTTGCCCGTTGTTCCTGCTTCCAACACACTGAATTCAACAACTGTTCATGTGCTGTCTAATTTATCCCATCCCTTGACATGTGCCACTGCAATTACATAATCAATGTTACTCACTTCACATGTCAGTGGTTTTAATGTTGTGGCTGATCAGCATTCAGTATACAGTATATTAGAATGCAGAAAAGTCCCTGATGAAACTGTAAAATTTAAACTGCAAGACTAGGGATGAATCAGTATTTAAATTCTGGCCAATACCGATAAGCCAGTAAATATATTTGTCATGTCATGGCCGGTAACTGATAAATTGCTGATACAAAAATTTACATTTGGTCTAAACAAATAAAAAAATAAAACACTACACACTAAAACCACTTATTTTAAATACTGAGTGAATGTAGGCATCACAACATTATAATGCACAGTATGAAGAATTCATATTAATTTACTAAAAATACATTTACCAGTGTTATTAAACTATTTCTGTGTTTTTTTTAATTAGCTTGAAATGAGCATCAGATGGTGGCAATGGTAATCTAAATCTAAAAATAATGGATAGTAGCATGCACAATTAACTATACAAAATCATCCAATGCTTACAAAAATGTAATAAGAAAGAAATAAACAGCCTATATCCAATATAGTAATGATGTATCATGCGTCCATACTTCTAACTTTCAAATTTGTACAAACTGTCCAATATGTCTAACCAACCATCCAATAAAGTGATGTGACACCATCTAGACACACATCTGTAAACCAGCTTTTGCTAGAAACAGCAGATTCAGACATCAAAGTCTGATATCCCGAGTGGCAGAACTGTGAGCTGAGATCTCCCCCCAGACTGAAAACTGGAGAGTGCTTTTGTTCTCTTCACTTACCCCTAACATGATGGATCACTTTGATTAGAGCTCAGCAGTTCACAACATCTCACATCTGAGCGCCTCCTAACAACTTTGATTTTCACAAGTCTCTTTCTCTCTCTCTCTCTCTCACACACACACACACACACACACACACACACACACACACACACACACACACACACACACACACACACACACAGGTACACACAATAAGAACTATAGTATGTAAGAGAAGATGGATGTTGAGGAGCAATGACTAGACAAGCCAACACATCACTATCAAGTGATATATAAATCATCTTGAGAGAAAAATAGAGCGATCAGGAAAGAAAGAACATCGGTCAGGCAATTAAAGACCCATGAAATAAAAAAGAGAGTTTTGTGGATTTTAGTTGTTATTTGTTCGATAGGAAAAGTCCTGCAAAATCATCAATGCTTACCTTAAGTTTCGAAAATATTAGGATGAAATTTATTTTCCTATGAAAAAGAGAGAAAAAGGAGAAAATAGTGCAAAGCTAATTTCTAGTCTTCTCTCTTGCTTGTCATGGATAAGTCGAGCTGAAGGGATGATAATAAGGAAATACAATCAATACTCCACCATCAGCTCCTCCCAACTCACCCTTAATAAAGCCATCTTCATCTAAGACATCCCTCTCACAGTGTCTCTGCTCCTCTCTCTGCGTTTGTTCTCTAAACGCAGAGGACATGACTTGTGTTTCAGTAACAGAAAGTAAAATAATACGAAAAAAGGCACAGAAATAGACTTTACACACATCACATTATTAACCTTGTGTCATTCTAAACCAGTGGTTCTCAAACCTTTTTAATTCCAAGGACCCCCAACCTCCACAAAAATAATCAGTGGCCCCCCGACTTTTCCTGTTGTTTTTGGTTTACTGGATAAGGATTAACTACTTTTTTTGTTCAAACCCACAATTTCTACCAAATAAAATATTTTAGAGCTTAACATAACTAGAAAAAAAATAGTCATTACAAAAATGCTCATGGAGTTTTAGATTTTATTAATTTACATAACTTTCCTGATATAACCTCATATAAGCAGGTTTTTTCAAGACAATGGGGATTTTTAAAAAAAGCTTTTTAGGTGTTTTCGATAATTTTAATGATTAATTGTCTTATTTTAAATCATTTTAAGTTCTCTTGAGTCTATTTTGCAAGTTTGTTGAGGCCCCTAATGGACCCCAGCCCCCTGGTTGAGGACCACTGTCCTAAACCTTGGGTTAACATAACCTGTTTTAATACCTGTAGGGTGACCCTATGTCCTCTTTTTCCTACACATGTCCTGGCCAGGATTTCTTAATTGCCTGAAATGTCTGGGTTTCAGGTTTGTTTTCCTATTGATCCTGATTTAGCCAGGGTTTTTATTTTTTAAATGCCTTAAACTCGGGGTTTAAACAATGTTAAAACACATTTAAGTGTAGAAGTGAGAAGAGAAAGGAGTCAAAAGCTCAAAGAAAAGCTTCAGACAGAGAGATACACAGTTCCCTAGACAGATTTATTTACAGTCTAGCATGTATCTAAGCTTCATGCCTCCAGTTTGCTTCATAAGGTTACAAATGAGCCCATTAACACAGCAAAAAACTACCCTGTAAGAAACAGACAGCTGATACCTTACCTACATCAATCACTACCCCCTACATGGAGCACAGACAAATGTGTGCAGCTAATGCGAGATGGATGTCGAGACCGAGAGAGAAGAAAGATTTTTTGCTAGAATGTGCATTAACACACATCTGAGTTAAAACACACGCACATACTATTGCAAAAATACACATTATATGACATGTGTATTAGTCTTTAACCCCAACCTTTGACCCCTCACACTTCAATTCCATTACATTTGGGTTCAATTATGCCTGTATTTAGCTTTGTCCACATTAATTTGAAATGGATGTTAGTTCCAGGTGTAAAGTTTGTCTTAGAATCAAAAACGCATTGGTGTTAAACCTGAGGAATGGAAGGTTTCCTGTGTTCACTACAACCCGCATTCAGCAAAATATATATTTTTTTATATACATCTTATTGGGTTTTGCTTCTATAGCAGTCATATCATATCATAGTCATATCTACAGCAGTCATATCATACAGAGAGAATATTATTCTCTCTGATTTCTCATTTTACAACACACAACACAAAACACATCCAGCTAAGCAGAATTTGCATTTCCTTCATGAAAACTCTTGGAAGATTTTAGCATGGTAATGGATATGACAATGTTCATGTATTTGGTCTTGGTAAAATAGATCTACTACACTGCTGCTGCTGAATTGCTGCTGCTGTTGGTTATTGCTGTAGTTGTAGATTATTGTTGCTGCAGCTGCTGCAAAGCAAAGCAAGTACAGGAACTTGCTACTGCCAATACATATGCAGATACGGTGCTGTGAGTATTTAAGACATACTGCTCCTGTACAAATAGCATATATAATAACCCGTAGCAGATCTATACAGGTGGAGCTGGGGAAGGAGAAGGGTTTCAGAGGAACTCTGAAAGTGCGCTGCGAACTGTTCTAGTAAATGGTAACCAGCCATTTAAATGTAAAGCAGCAAGCTTATTGGCTGCATATGCAACATGAACCAATCAGCTTGTGCCAAGTAGTTTAACGCTGTGAATACCATCATTTTGTGTTAATGACCCATCAGCCTGCGTCATCTAGAGTTTCATGACATAACTTGGCATTTTAGCACCAGCAAACATATAAAACTGCAGTTTGGGCAGTGTGTCTTATTAACAACATTTTTATAAACATACAGTAAATAGCACGTTTGAAACTGTGCCTTGCTTCTATATCAGCCATACCACACGTTGTTTTTAATGTTTCTTATTGTGCCACAATTGGGTTTTTAATGATAATTGTCATCTATCTCTCTAATTTCTCATTATTGTTGTTGTTGTTGTAGTAGTAATAATAATAATATGAATATGAATACTATGAATTAATATACATTAAATTGTTACTGTAGTCAATTGGACACAATATTAATCATGACATGGCTGCACAGCACTACAGTGAATAAATCGCTAATTTGTCACTTTTTCTCTCTCTTACCTGCTGACCTGTGCAGCTCAGGGTGAGCCAAGAACATTAGCTCATCAACTCTATCAAACTTTTCATCCTTTTAGTGCATGCAATTAATGCATAACACCTTAATTTAAATGAAAACTGTTTAGATAATTAACTTCTTTAGCTAATTAACTGCTTCAGCTTCAGTAATTTATATGGCACATCTATTTTGGTATGACGTGACTGGTGTTTGCAATGCTAATAAATCATTTGATTTAATATTATCATTGAATGCAGAACCTAGAGGCTAATGGATATGTGCCAAAGACTGAATGACAAGCACGTAAGAAATGGAATTTCAGTAGAGTTCCCAATAATTCACTGCTAAAATTATTCTAACAGTGCAATGCAAGTATTATCTAATCAACAACAAAAGCAACATGTCTCACTGTCCAGTGCCCAGTCTTGCATTACTTCTGGCTGTTTTCAGATATTGGAAAGAAAATATAATTATATGCAACCATAATGCAACATATATTTATGACATTTGTCCCCAGTTGTCTTGGGAACCATCCACCGCATTCTCTTTTTCACTATTTTGTAAGGTAACCAAGGTGATGTGTCACATCTCACATGATCTTTGCTTCAAGGTTATACATTGAAGCCTAAGAGATCAGTCAGTATGGGGCATCCTCACTAGACTTTAATCATCGTCACCATAGTTACCACACACCTGCATTCAAAGTCATGTAATTAGTCACTTTATAAATACCTTTTGTCTTTGTAAAGACTTTAGTGTTGGCAACTCATTTAGAATCCCTGCTCCTTGCATCCACTTGGCTGGTTCGTCTGTCATGGCTATTTGCCATTTTTGGATTCCACTCAATCTCTAGATTATCCCCACACTCTGCTTAGCCTGATCCCTTCAGGGAGTAGGAAGGATGACAACACGCATCCACCTTTGCTCAATTTCTAGTAGGTAACAAACTAACAAAAACAAATGAACACTATAAAATCACCAGGAACTTAGTTAACCAAGGCACTGAACATCTGTGGCAATTCATCATGCCTCCTGTATGTAATGCAACATCAGAAGTCTTAAGAGGAAGAGCAATTACAGAGGCAACTTCTCTCATTAGCCTATGAGTGGTTCACCTACATCATGAACTCATTAAAATTCTCAGTGAACCTGTGGTTTTCTGTGGATGACTCAGGATCCTCATGGAGATGAGGTGAAACACTGAATTACATGTGTTTGGACTCTGTTTGCTGAATTAAAAATTCATTAAATGTTCATTAAAAGTTCAGGGTCATTAAATTATGCTTTGGCAATACATTACATTTCAAAAGTCTGTTTATTTTTTAAAGAAATTAATACTATTATTCAGGAAGGACTATTAAAACCGATACACAATTATAGTAAAGACGTACAAACGATTTCTATTTCAAATAAAATCTGTTCATTTGAACATTCTATTCATCAAAGAATCCTGAAAAAATGGATCATGGGTACATGATATTGGTTTACAAAATTGATCATAAGAAATGTTTCATAAGCACCAAATCAGCATAATGATTTCTGAAGGATGATGTGACTGCTGAAAATTCAGCTTTGCCATCACAGGAATGAATTGTATTTTAAATAGAAAACAATTGCAGTAATATTGCACAATATTATCCTGAAGCTGTTTGATATTAACTTGGGTATCACCTTCAACTTGCATCCCCTGGACCAGTAGAAAGAATGTTTCTGAAGCTAATACTGTAGCACTTCACAGTTCATGCTTTGACTATCTTCATAATTTACTTGTTCGGTTTAATCCTCTGAGGTGCCAGCAGTCAGTAATTGGATTAACCACAACAAATATAAGACACCGCTAAGATTACTAATGTTACAAAGAACACAGTACAGCAATAACAAATGGAAAGGACCGATTTAAGATTAATTTCTGAGCGCGCGCGCACACACACACACACACACACACATTCAGTTCTGTACTGGAGTATGGTGGAGCATAGGAAATAAAAAAATCACACCTACAGTGCAACAAAGAGAAACGTTTCTGGAAAGTTTGAAATATTCATAATGTATGAAACATAACCATCTAAATATAATGACTTTCTTTAATAAGTGCAATGGCACCATGAGTGTGTGAGTGGAGAAAATGGGCAGATAAATGAAATTCACAGAGCATGTTTTGACAACTTTAATACTTTTTTGCCCAACTCTTTCATGTCTAACAGCTTTATTTTCTCAGCATACAGACTTTGCACTGCTGAAATTGCAAAACTAGCACAATTCAGCCAACAAAAAGTGTACTCCATTAACATGCATAAGCAAGATCCTATAATTGCAGTCTGGTTGATAATATATTACTAATTTGTGCAGTTGATCTTATACTGACTTGGATGTTTGAAACGTTGGGAAGGACACAAGTAATTAAATGGCAAATAAGCTGGATTCAGAACAGAAAGAGAGAAAGAAAGAGAGTGAGGGAGTTGTTTATCTTTATGCCTCACATAGACAGCAGTGATGGATAAGCAATTTTCTTGTTGTTCCTCATATATTAGGAGACTCGTAGGCTTATTGCTCTTGGTTTAAACATTTCAATATCAAACAGCTATACAGCGTACAATGCTTTGAATTCATAACAGCATTTCAAAAGAACAGCAACTTGCTTTCAGATGTATTTACAACCTGAGGAGAGCTGGTTGCTGGATTATTCTCTTTTTTCTTATCTTTTTTTTTTACATATACTAAGTGACATTTACAAGATACTACAGCACAGTGAGGAAATATTATTATTATTGGTTTATTAATGTTATTTATTATTAATCTATAAAGTTTGTGTGTGTGTGTGTGTGTTATATAAAAATACACAATACGTTTTATGAAGAACAGAAATTATAATTTATTATCATTAAGTAGGATTATTATCCCAGTGTTAGAATAGTCAGTAGACAAAAACCAAGATGACCTTAATTGTTTATTAACATGAACAGTTAACAGTTTGTTTGTATTTAGAGGTAAAATTTTGGGGAAAAACTGCATCGAAAGCTGATATTCTTGCAGAAGCAGTTGCATATTTATAAAGCTGTTGTTAAACAGAGTGTTGGTGTTAAGTGACCATTATAGCACAGACTGAATTTCATAGATGAATTTCTTTCTAAAAGTCAGCTGCAAAGTGTTTCAATTGATCTTTGAGCTCATGGGGGGAAACAAACAGACCATTTGTGGTTAAGAAACTAGAGTCGCACCACAAAGATAGCTAGCTGAATTCAAGATCAGAACCTATACATCATAAACCAGCCTTGAACAGCATAAAAATTCAAGCTAATATAAGATGGTTCTTTTTAACAGAGTGGACCAGATTTTAACGAACAAGACATGAGCATGTCCTCCTCTACTTGAAGTGAAAGATCTACCTGCATCCTTCAGGCCTGGTCACCACAACATGCAGTTCAATGAGAATGACAGCGTGAGGTACAGAGCACGCTCTCTGTAATGAACCCATAGCATTATGATTCTAATGAGAGTCATTTACTTATTGCAGATCAAGCAGAGGCCAGTTTCTATCCGCTACAAAAGACAAAAAGCGGGGCCCTTCAGGGCACTCAGCACAGTGGGCAGGCCCCATAAAGGGACGGTAGGGGGACGAGGCGGATTCAGCCTCCTTGCACCCCTCAGGAAGCGGATGACCTCTCTATTTCTGCCCACCGATTGACCCTCAATAGAGCCACATAGACTTTGTGCGTGGATGGGGAACAACCCTTATCCAGCAGCTCTTGTAGGAATGACAGCACCTCTGCCAATTCGGAAGTGAGAGGGTCTTTGCCGTGGTTTTGACACCAGGCAGAGAAAAAAGACCATTTTAAGGCATAGAGGCGTCTTGTAGACAGAGGTCTAGCCTCCGAAATTGTGTTTAAGACTCGCTCTGGGAGGCACGAAGGCTCCTGTCGAGCGGCCAGAGGTGCAGGGCCTATAGGTCGGGCAGAGGATGCCATAATGTCCCGTTCGCTTGAGAGAGGAGATCCCGTCTCAGTGGAACAGGCCAAGGGGCCGCTATCGGTAGCTGAGTAAGCTCTGATAGCCACAGCTGGTTCATCCAAAGGGGGGCTACCAGGAGAACCCTGTGTTCTTGTTCCCTTACTCGCCTGATTACCTGTGGGATCAGAGTGATCGGGGGAAAGCATAGACAAAGAGGTTGGGCCAATCGTGGGCCAACGCGTCCCTGGTCTTTGAGAAATAAATTTGGCAGTGAGAGTTGTCTTCTGAGGAGAAGAGGTCTACCTCGGCCTCACCGAAGATCTCCCAGATCTTCTGAACCGTCTGCGGATGGAGCGTCCACTCCCCTGAGGGGACATTGCTCCTTGATAACATGTCCACTCCCTGGTTCAATTTGCCCAGTATATGCGCTGGCTTTAGCGAGCGCAGGTTGGGTTGAGCCCACTCTAAGAAGCGCTCTACCAGCATGAAGAGGCGTTTTGAAGAGAGGCCTCCCTGGCGATTTATGTAGGACACAACCGACATGTTGTCTGATCAGATTAGCACATGGTGCCCTTTCAGGACTGGCAGGAAGAACTGACAGGCTCGACATACTGCTAGCATTTCCAGGCAGTTGATGTGGAAGCCTTTTTCCGCCTTCGACCAGTGGCCGAAGGTCGGTATGCCCTCGCACAGCGCCCCCCAACCTGAGTTGGCGGCGTCTGTCATGACAACTGTCCTTCTGTGAACCATCCCCATGGCCACGCCCTGTTCCATCCAGTGGGAGTTCTTCCAGGGGGTCAGGGCCGATACACAGGCCTGACTCACCCTGATATGCAGACGTCCGTGACGCCACGCATGGGATAGAACCCGTGGTTTCAACCAGCGCTGAAGGGGGCGCATACGCAGATGCCATGAGGCCCAGCATCCTTTGAAACGCTTTGAGAGGGCGAGCGGTACCGATCTTGAAGGAGGTCGCCAGCCTCCGTATGGCCAATGCTCGTTCCGGCATGACTACTGCTTTCATTTGGGCTGAGTCGAAAATTGTTCCCAGGAACGAAATTCGCTGGCTGGGAAGCAACGAGCTCTTGGGAAAATTGACCCTGAGTCCCAGGCACTCCAGGTGGCTGAGGAGGAGGGTTCTGTGAGATATTAACTCTGCCTCTGACTGGGCCAGAACGAGCCAGTCGTCGAGGTAATAGATAATATGGATTCCCATCTGTCTTAGAGGGGAGAGAGCCGCATCCATGAACTTCGTAAAGTGCGGGGGGGGGGGCAGGGACAGCCCGAAGGGAAGGACCGTATATTGATAAGCCACTCCCTTGAAGGCGAATCTCAAGAAAGGTCTGTGACGAGGGGCTATCTGGATGTGAAAGTGTGCATCCTTCAGGTCCAGAGAAAAGAACCAGTCTCCCGAGCGAATTTGCGCGAGGATTTATTTCAGTGTAATAATCCTGAATGACCTCTTCATAAGGGCGCAACTCAGGTTTCTGAGATAGCGGATGGGTCGGAGACCACCATCTCTTTTGGGGACGAGGAAGTAACGACTGTAAAAGCCCGGAGACCACCATCTCTTTTGGGGACGAGGAAGTAACGGCTGTAAAAGCCTGACTCGCTCTGGGCTGGAGGAACCTTTTCCACGGCTTCCTTTGCCAGCAAATTCATCACCTCAGAGCGCAGGACGAGTGAAGTATCGAAAGGGAACTGGTGAGCTATTCTTTTATAGGAAAACATGTGGCTCAAGGAAAGCACTTGCCTGACTTCCTGCCATGGTTGTCAATGTGTTCTTTTGTGTTAATGTTGAAAACTGTTCTGTGACAGGGGTTTAGGTTTAGGCTTGCTTCAGAAGGGCTAGGGTCTGATTTATGACATCCTGTTGTCTTGGGCCTCTGTGGAATTTTTGTGACTCCTCGTGCCTCAACTCGGTTTTGACCAAATCTTAGATTGTCTGATTCGGTCTGATATCCTACATAAATGACTTCATAGCCTGACCAAATGTTATTATCAACCCAGGCTTCCACATTTGCATCATCACTTTCAGCAGCCATAATAAAGAAAAATCAGAATTGATAGTTTTAATTTTTCAATTATTTCTTATAGACAGTGATGCTATTAAATGACAACGGGATCATACAGAGACTCCTATGTAAATTTTGTGCTTTTTTTCCCCTTAGAAAAATACAAAAGTAATGTGACTGGAGTTTAAAAAGAGACCTCAATAATGTCTCAAATTGTGCTTAGATCTACCGAGTATCAATTACTTAACTAACATCAGATTACCTGAGCTATAATCTACTAATTATCCACTGTTTATGTATGTCAACAGTTTTGTCAGTTAATTAACTACAAGGGTAAAAAAGAAAATTGCAGCCTAGAACTGTTTTTTTTTTTTATCCAATAACAGTCAGTCTGTGAGATCCCCTTGACTCTGACTAACATGTGGCCCTGCAATATATATGTAATGATGCCAGACACTTTCAAACTGGTGATTTGGCTGGTGGTCAGCTGTCTTGACTGTTTTGATCAGATTGGCTTTGTATGTATACTGTAAAGTCACATGCAGGTTTGTAATATTGTGTTCAGCAAATTGTGTTCTTAATCAGTATCTTTGTTTTGTTGTCGAGGCAAACATATGAACATTCCTAAAACCATAAATTTACCTAAGAAGCAAATCTGCATAAGTTAATTTAGTTTTATGCTTAAAACAACTAAAAACTATTTCCAGTGGAGTGAATTATACACTTGCACTAGATATATTCTGTAAAACCAGTCTTAATATCTGATGCAATTTTGCTTACATATTTGTTTTTCTGAAAACAACAATACTGGAAAACAAAATTATTGATTAAGAAAAAATACTTTATGCAGTGTAATCTCTCTTATCATACAATTTACATCTTGTATCTTCTCCTGTTTCAATTCAAATCAGTTCAATTCAAATTTATTTGTATAGCGCTTTTTACAATACAAATCGTTGCAAAGCAACTTTACAGAAAATTAAGTTTCTACAATATTGAGTAGTTTCCTAGTTTTTAGTGGTTTTATCCAGCATATATCATATTTCAGAAACTTATTTTGTGTTTGCACATCTTCTTGGAAGTAATTTATGTCGTTTTATAAATGAAACCCTGGGTCTGAAGGCTATGGAGTTGTCAAATCCAACACATTTCAGCTTTAAGAGCATTAGTGAAATAAGCCTGTGTACAAGAGCTGATGAGCAAAACATCAGTTCTTACATGCTGCCTGTTTGTTTGTAATTGTACCTTTCTTTCAGACATAACGTGAAGGCAATACTGAAATATTTCCACTCAAACTGTTAAAAACAAGCTATTATTTTTTTATTTGCCCTCAATGAAATTGTGAATTTCCAGTAAATTCAAATATAAACGTTAGTACACACAATAATGTCTTCACAGCTATTTGTTTCTAACATTGGCTACTCACGTAATGCTAATTTACAAACTCACTGGAGCCAAATCCTTAGCTGTTATCTATAGGACTGTGATTTTGAGGCAGGAATGGTATATTTTAGAATGTCTTTATCTCACCTTTTCAAGCACCATAGGGCTGAAATCACTCTGAATGAGCATTAGTCAAAGACCACTGTCAGCAAACATAAGCAGCGGTCTCTTGTGGCATTACATCTGCTTCATGAATAACTGACAGGTGAGGATTGAATAATACACAATCCTTTGTCAACATCACTCACTGTTCCCTGATGAACAACCACAAAACCACAGCCCGCAATGTTCTTCCAGTATAATGGGCCAAGTTGCATCCACCTACACTTAATATAACTTTAATTTAATTTAATTAAAAAAAAATTGTAAAATATAATCAGTGTAATTCTACATGAAATCAATATGCTCAATCCAGGCTCATTAGAAAAAAAAGGTTGTTGCATACAACATACAAATTAAATGTATGGTGACTGGCAATAAAGTAATAATGCTCTGAAAATAACATACCACCTACACAAAACCCTACCCTAATCATAAATGATAATATTAAGAAAAGTGATGAGATAAAATGAGATAAAAAAAAATAAAAAATTCTGAAGCAGCCATTCTCAACCATCAAAGACCTATGAGGCTTTGGAGCTTTTTTATAGTGACTCATGTTTTACAGGATTTGTACTCAAGTGCTCTGAGCAACTTTACTATGTCGGAAAAGTCATACATATGAAGCTGGTTATGTTATGCAAATGTTAAAATATATTAGCAAAAAACAAACTACTAACTAACAAATTAGTACAAAATCAACACTGGCATATATTGATGACTCATCCTGCACTACACAAGTTTTAATCCAATCAGATGCTCACTAGGATGAAAATGTCCCGCCCTCTATTGCCACCTTCACCCAACTAGCATGGAAATCATGCAAATCTTAGTGACAACCAACTGACTATTAAAAATTACATAATCCCTTCAGTATGTCCCACCCAAACATCCTGTTTCAAAGAAAGAAAGAAAAAAAAACATCAACAAGGCATTTCATGGGGTCTTATATATGGACCCTAACAATGTGTCTAGCAGCTTTTTAAAAATGTGCACATGAAACATTCGGGAATGAAAATAACAGTTTCAAAGAGCAAAGAGGGACCCTTTGAGGTGAGGTTTTTGGGGGGCATTAAAATGACATTTGTGTAATCTTGGCCAGGTACTTGATAGAAGGCTGAAATTGAGAACGGCTTTGCACGAAGGCACAGAGGGACAGCTTTCAAAGACACATGGTGAACCAAGGGAATTAATAGCTCTCCATGCATATGTGGCTAGTCAGAGATGAAATACTCACTGCCTCCTCATGTGGAAATGGTGCATCATTATCAGCAGAGGGGAAAAGGTCTCTTCAATGGACACACACTACACACTTCTGTTGTCTGCAGACCCTTGCAGATTCCACTCAGCAATCTGAAGAGAGAAGGAGAGAGAGACAGAAACAAGCAGATGAAATGACAAAACATCCATGCTTGTTTGTATTTTTTGCCCCACACTCTTATTTCACTCATGCAGTGTCAGGGGAAAACACTGTCTGTTCACTGAAAGCATTCCCAGGCTAACATGGCTGTATAATGTGGTAAGGATGTTATGTGTCCCGTTTCTAGTTCCCAAGTACAAACTCTTTCTCCCACATGCAAGATAATCATCCTGTGAAGTGTTTCCAGGCTGGAAAAGAAAGAGACAGCAGGGGGAAAGTGGAAAATGAAGCTGGCATCAAGGTTTAATTGGGTATGTATATCTTCCAGGTATCCTCTATAACGGTTTGGGGAATGTGTGATGGGTTAAAGCTGTGAGACAATGAGTCACTGTAATAGACCATGCAAGATGGTCTAGAGGGACCTCATGCTCACTGTTTACCCTCATTACTGCGTTTGCATTGAAACCAAATTTTGAGGTTTACATTCATCATTGTGATTAATTTAATATGATCCCTGTCTCTCCTCAATGCTGTAATTGATCCAAGGCACATTAAAAAGGCTCAGCTATACGTGAAAGAACAGTAGATAGTTTACCTTTTATCAGAAGAACAAATGAATAGATGACGACACAAGAAAACAAATGTTAAAATAGAAAGCAGTTCTTTTAATTCATTAATATAT